>NW_009258414.1:4017412-4072401 GCF_000687185.1 Egretta garzetta | reverse complement strand
AGAGAGCACCGAATGTGCGACAGGAGCTGTTTAATACGAAACGCTTCAGTAAATGAGAGGCACTTCTGGATGCTGACAGAATAGCATTGGCACTGCAAGCCATGTATTCATATATGTGCTGTGTTGTGAAAATATGAAAAATAGCTCAGCAATGGCATAATTATGGGCAATTTGCTTAATTGCTTGCTAATTGTTGCTTGCTTTATTATGAAACAAGAGTGCTCTAAATGTAACACTGGATGGTTTGCATCCAAAATGTGTCAAATTCAATACTGGCTTTTCATTAAGACTTCAGCTACATAGCTTTAAAATTCAAGCACTCTATATTCTGTGTTTTAAGTTGTTTTGTTTTGGGGGGTTTTTTTAATTGTTTTTGAATATTTTTTTTTCTCAATTTATGAGCTCCTAAGCCTGCATCGGTACAGTGCAGTCTGGCACTTTGTGAACTTCTAATGAATCTAAGTACTTTGCTAATGAATACATTTACAAATGTCTTTCAGTCATTATTACACATGTGGATAAAGGTGGAGCTGTTTTAAGGCTGCTCCAGGAGCTCATGTTCTTGACAATTCAACTCTTAGAAATGCACATCTCCCTTTTAACATATACATGCAGATTTATTTTTTTTTTAGAGGTATATATGCAGATCTGAAAGTTTGGCCTAAACCTTTGGAAAAAATACTCTGTTTTGAAAGATATCGTGCTTTCAGCAGAAAGTCCCTTCCAGCCTAAGTCTTCTGGTGATTCTGCGATGCAAGTGATGACTTCTGTGCCAGACCAAGAAAAGAACCATCACTCTTGATGTTGTCTTAGCAGCATGTCTCCTTTTTGGGGGTGGAGGGGAGGGCATGGGGGTAGAAAAGAAAGTGCATCATTTATACTCCAAGTATACGCTTCCAACTTTTCAGCATTATGAGACTGCTGATGACACAGTCATACTAACAGCTTGTCTTCATTTCAGAATTCTCTATGAGAAATATTCTTGAAACTGGAACAAAATATTAAGCTGGAGATGCCAAAGTATGCAGTATTGTGCCACATATTTTGTAGACCGAGAGGGAGAGTAGCATGGTAGAGTTCTTCAGCTTTCATCCCCCCAAAAGCGAAGATAATAACCAACATTTTTATTTATTATCTATAAACCCCACGCAGGCTTTATAACCACAGAAAGTATCTAACCAAAGCAAGCAGGGAAAAAAGATCAAATGGTATTTTTTTTATAATTGTTTTGACTGAAGGATACGTACCTAGCAAGGTTGGAATTCCACATTTTCTTAAGTGAAAGTAAATATTCTTACTGAAAGCTGCTTTGACCTATAAATGATAAAGACTGTGGAACACTGAAGAAAGTCTTTTAACTATTGTGCTTTTAGTTATATTTGACAGTTCCGATCTAAACAATTCATAAGAAGTGACAGACACGTTCTTTAAAAATGTTCTTAGTTCTGAGGCAGACAATTTAAAAAATAGTTTCATTCCTAAAACAATCTGGAGTTCAAATGAAAGTGGTAAACTCACATGTGCATGAGTGTGTTCTATTTTATGAATTAAAAATTCTATTTCATACTACTTGTATGTCATGGTTGAAAAGTCTCCATGTAGTATGAAAAAAAATATATAAAATTAAGGATTTATTACTGAGTGAAGTAAGAAATGAGGTAGACTGGTAAGTTCGATGGAATGTATTGTTTATTCGATGGAATGTATTGTTTATTCATAATACACAGGGGATATGTACATTTCTATTTCCATTTATAAACCTGTCATATCTTATGTGAGAAGATGTTACTAGACACTGAATTTCAGTAGTGAAAACCATAATTTCTTCTGAAAATATTTGGAGACAGCAGGAACCTTCTTTTGCTTGATTGGTAGAGGCAGATGTCACAGATGTTTCCTACCACTGAGTACTTATCGGACGATGCAAATAATTGCCTACATTACTACTTTCAAATGAGAGAGAAAGGCTCAGAAAACTTTATTTTCACCCACACTTAGCAATGACTTGCAAAGATGCAAAATAGAAGGAAGCTTAAAGAGTAGCAGCTAGAAAATGCCACGGTCAATTCACACAGCCTCTGATAAATGGCCACTTGAGCACTGAACCTCCCTCTCTCCCAGCTGTGTGGCTTGAATCCCTCCTCAGATGGTCCTCTGGGATGCTCGGCTGAGCCAGCCAGAGCATCCTTTGTTCGAAGGAGGCAGCAAGTGGTGGAGGGGAAGCCAGACACGGTGCTGAGGACAATGTCTCAGTGCCAGTTACAGCGACCTCTTTGCGTGTTAAGGCTGTAACAGAATATTTCTAAATCAGCTGCATTCTCTTGTAAGTATAATACATTGCCAACGTAAAGCTCTCTTCTTTGATAAAATAGGGAATTGTTAAAAATGGATTTTTAACAAGTAAAGCATAGTTTAGATGACAGTGCAATGTCAGTGCCAAATAGCTATTTAGAAGGATTTCAGGTGCTAAAGAAGCAGGAGAGTGAGGATACGTTAGGAAAATATAGAATTAATTAAACTGACAGAAAGAAGCTACATTTCATGGGCTGGAAGAGCAGGCAAAAAAGATAATGCCTGGTGAATATTCATGAAGAAAATTTCCTACATTTTGTTCTAGGTTCATTCAACAGTAATTTTTACTTCATTGTGCTAAGAACATAATATTTCACACTGCTGAATATATTTATTTTTACTTTACACCAAATAGAAACTGGTTTGGATCCCAATTTTCTTTGCTAGTACTGTTTACTGCAGCAGACATGTCCATGAGATTTTCTAAGTTCCTTGAAATGCAGATATCGGGGACCTTGCCTGCCTCACGCTATATTTATTGTAACACCCTTAGTTCATTTGGTTTCCTACAGCATACCCAGTCTCCTAAAGACTGCCTCAGGGTTGCACTAATGCTATGGCCAATACACAGGCAATTTGGATTTAAAAACCCACAAAACTGTGTTATTAATTTTTATAAAAACAATTGTACTCCTTTTAAAGTTAGTCTAGAGGCTAAGGATATAATAGATTTTTTAAAAATTTATTTATTTTAATTTTTTACTGAGTGTAGTATATTATAAACCAGAACTTGACTGTTACTGTTGGAAAAAAATTGAGTCAGGCATCCTACAGAAAAGTACTTGTATTTGCTAAATACTTTATTTCCTGTTCTTCTGCAACACTGCAGAGGTGCTCAGTAGAAAAGGATCTTAACTCTTCAAAGTTAATGACAACTATCTATTTTACATGCTATTAATCATAAGCAGTGATGAAAAACATACTCTGACAACCAAGATTACGTGTAGCACATACTGACATTAAAAGAAAGATTATGACTGCTACAAAAAGTGTATCTTCTAAACAGTCCTGCATTGGCAGACTGTTGTATAATGAAACCCCAGCTCAAAGCAGAAATACTCTGTATGCATAATTTAGGATTATGCCCAGGATTGTTCTAAAGTTTTTGTTATTTTTTCGTTAATTTTTTCTGCTAAAACTAAAACTGAGATAAAAATATCTCTATTAACAGAATAAACAAGACTGTCATTCTGACAATGTTACTCTTAGCATGGTAACATGTTCCAAGTCTACAGGTAGTCTGGCAACACATGGCACGGAATTACTGTCCTACTGATCTGTCGAGATGGTGTAGAGAATGGTTTGTAAGTGACCTTTTATTTCTGCAGTTGCCTTGTCTAAAGCTTAAATGTTAAGTTTTTATTGCCAAATGCTTCTTTTGATGGTTTAGCTTTGTTTACTCTCTTACTGCAGTTTGAGAGAGAGAGTACAATGCAAGTGGTGTAACCACTTGCTGTCAAGAGCTAGAAATGCCTAAGTATTATTTCCAAATAAATAATTGTGTGGTTTTCAGTTTAACTGAATTAATAGCATTTTAAGAGTGATTAGAAAGCCTTGAGATAAAAAGAAACACTGAGGTACTGGGTATCAAAAAGGGTTTTTTTAATAAATACCAAAAAAAAAGATCAGTTTCTGTATAAAACAGGGATAACTCAACACTCTGTCAAGGTTGTACCTGATTTCAATGAGTTGCCTTGATCAGAAGAGAAGCAAACCTGGATAATTACAGAGCTTAACAAGACTTGTATATGCTCAAATTTATGTCTCTAATAGCAGATAGTAGGACACAGAAAGATTAGACTAATCTACAAGTAGTAACTTTTTTTTTGCAGGAACTATTGCCTCTGCTGAATTATTTCCATATTTATGTCTCCTACTGCCCATCAAAACTGGATTAGTATTTCAACAGCAAGGTGCCAAAGCTTTGTCAGGATTACACTGAAAAATACTGAGACAAAATGACTGAAGACGTGTTGAAATGCCAGTTACAGGGCAATATTGCATTTATAAACAATCATTTCTCTAACTGGCACATACTCGTACAACACCCTTAAGGAGAAATAATCGAGAATATAGACAAGAAGCAACCAGTTGTCTACTTAAATGTGGTGCTTTTAAAATAGATGTATCCTGTATTTTGGACAGCAGCATTATGTATTTCAGTGCCTGATAGAAAAAACTTAATTCATTTATATTGAGGGGTAACAGTGAAATATGTATTTCTGCTTTGTAGCTTTACACAGATTTCAATATGCAAAGTATTTATTAAAACAGAAATGCAGCATGTGTTTAAACATAAAACTCAGAGGGTGAGAGGCTCTACTCAGAACTCGTATCCGCAAGTAATTCCTAGCAGCATACCTTCTCCAGTAGTTATGGGCCAGAATCCAATTTTAAATGTTAATTTAATGAAGACAGATATTAAAAATACGTATGTATCTTTTATTGGAAAATTTTGTGAAGACAACACAGCGAAATATCTAATCAGATACTCTTCTTCACTCCTCATGTATTTAAACCATGTTTAAACCATGAATATAAAATTAACACATAAAATATGAAAACTATTTCAAGGATCAGATGAGACAGTTGGGTGGAGAGGAGCCTAATGAAGTTCAACAAAGGCAAATGCTGTGCCTAGGGAGGAATAACCCCATGCACCAGTACAGGCTAGGGGTTGACTTGCTGGAAAGCTACTCTGCGGAGAAGGACCTGGGAGTCCTAGTGGACAAGTTAACGCTGAGCCAGCAATATGCCCTTGCAGCCAAGAAGGCCAATGGCATCTTGGGGTGCATTAGGAAGAGTGTGGCCAGCAGGGCGAGGGAGGTTATCCTCCCCCTCTATTCTGCCCTGAGGAGGCTACATCTGGAGTACTGTGTCCAGTACTGGGCTCCCCAGTTCAAGAAAGACAAGGGATTACTGGAGAGAGTCCAGTGGCTGGCTACTAAGATGATGAGGGGACTGGAGCATCTCTCTTACGAGGAAAGGCTGAGAGGGCTGGGTCTGTTTAGCCTGCAGAAGAGGAGACCGAGAGGAGATCTTATGAACATTTACAAATACGTTAAGGGTAGTTGTCAGGAGGATGGGGACAGGCAACGGGCACAAGCTGAAACACAGAATTTCCATCTGAATATGAGGAAAAGCTTCTTTACTCTGAGGGTGACAGAGCATTGGAACAGGCTGCTCAAGAGAGGTTTAGAGTCTCCTTCCCTGGAGATATTCAGAACCTGCCTGGACGCGATCCTGGGCAACCTGCTCTGGGCGGACCATGCTATAGCAGGGGGGTTGGACTGGATGATCTCCAGAGGTCCCTTCCAACCCCAACCATCCTGGGATTCTGTGAATGATTTCTAGAAGTTTAATTCTATTAGTTTGAATTTATACAACATGGTAAAGCCACAGTTTAAATGAAACTGATCAAGATTGTTTGTATTGCAAATTACGTCTTTCAGATTTAGTAGTTTACTTTGCCTTTGAACAAATTATAATTTCTATAATCCTTTTCAAGGGCACAAACCTTGCTTCTACTGAAAAAATCTGGTTCGATTACTAGTGAACTACAGAGGTTACAGCTTCTTTTGCTATTACCCTTTGATTTTTCAAGGTCTGCAGTATTGAATGCATGGAGAAATCAATTCTCTTTAAAATAGCTGTTACGCTGTCTTTGGTTCTTAAAGCTCTTGAATGCATCTTTGAAGCCAATGTACCATCTTTTGCTATGTGTCCAGATTAATTTTGTTTTGCCTTAAACAAAGCAAAACAATAAAAAAATCTAGTTTTAAGAGAACATTAAAAAATATCCTAATTTTAATAATTATATTTTTTCAAGTAGTTATGTGAAAATATATAGAATTTAGATATTGATTAATATAAAGCTTTTAGCTTTATTACACAAATGACTATTTTAAAAAGGGAAAAGGTCGTTCTAAGTAGAATGTATAAGGGCTTTAGATACATAGCTGTAATGATGGTATCATCTGTTCATTAAACATTAACTTTTTTATGATGTTAGCCAATGACAACACTGTGGGCCCCAACCTTGCGAACATCTAGACTTTCACTTAAGTTGTACACCTGGAGGTATTTTTTTACCAAACTGTGGCCATTACTGTAGAACTGGGATTGCTTTATTAACCTTGATTCCCTGTGCACATCAGTCTTTGGACCTCTAATAATGTCTTGTCTTTTTCCATCCTCCCAGCTATTGAAGTAAATCTCCAGAAAGCCCTGGCTGAAGCCTCTGAAACCTGCACGCAGGAGTGTCTCATCTTAGGCCATTCTGACAACTGCTGGATGCCACCTTCTTTGACACAGTATCAGCAGTCCAACACCCCTTTGCCATCGTTTGGCTTCCAGCAAGGCTGGGGCCGAGGAGCCAGGCCTGAGGGACGACACACTCTTGGGAGGCCCCTTCCAAAGGACGACACTGACAAAGGCCAGGGTGGGCCACGGCCCCAGTTCTACAACACCTGCAAAAGACATTGCGCCAGTGAAGATCCTGTCAAAGTCATTCCTCTGGCAAACTTCGCCGCATCCCACCAGGCACCGGTGTCTGGGAGTAGCACTACGTTTATACATGAGCACCAGCTATAAATGCATATCTGACAAACCCGTTATTTCAGGCTTTAAGTGTGACTGTATATAGTCACAGCCTAACACTGTTCTTGGTCCATATACAAACTTGTTAGGCTTGTGAATATTTATGTATATAGAATCCTAAATTTGAAATTGAAAAGCTAAATCCTTAGGACTTAGTTAAAAGAAATTTACCATAGTTCTTGGTAAAATCCACAAAACGGGGAAGAAAACCCACAACCCAGAAACAATCAAAAGAAAAACACAACATTCTGTTCATTTTCTTATATGGGCCATATAGTGCAAATATTTGCCAGCAGTTCTTCCTCCCTGTTGAAAGCAATTTCTTAGTACAGTTTGGGGAATATTACAGTCTAAATACACCTTACTCAAATTTTTTTTGTTGTTATAATTTATAGCATATTCATAGATTTCATCTTCCATTTGCTTAGCAATAGAGATCAAGTGGGCAATTTGTCATTTGATTACCTTACATAATAGAACGAATAAGATCCTAAAATGTAATTCTCAAGAAGGATGATAGATCTTTCCACCAAAATTTATCTTTTATGTAATTAAGAAGGAAAATATACTTTAAAACATGACAACTTTTTTTTATTTTAATTTTGATTGGCTCAATCTACAGGTATTTATTCTTTGAAAGAATGCGGTAGATGAAGTAGAAAGCTCTCAGCTAGGCTTTTCTGTGTGAAATAAACAACTGGACAATGATAGGATATGCCAGATCAAAACTGGAAAAAAATATAAACTTTTTTTTTAATTTCCAAGAGTTTCCATTCTACAATATTGCAAGCAACAATATGATACGTATTATGCTTTTCAAGCCATAAGTCTATTTCTACTTTTTCTTTTTTTTTTATGTTGCAGAGCTTGCTTTGGCTACTGTTCCTGTTAGTTGAAAGTTACATGGGCACTGCTGAAAACAGTAAGAAAATGGGGTAGATTTTTTGGGTGATGTGATGTCGTGGCTGCAAGCTAACTGGTGTTTAAAATAATATTATAGTGATGTATAAGTTGTCTTTTTTTTTTTTTTTTTACAGCTATATTCACCTATTGTAAGTATTCAGGAAAAGGTTAGCTGTAATATTAGTTACTTCACAAACCTATGAAATAAAGGAGTACTTGTCATTGTGACTTAGCACAGTTCTCAGCAAAAAATGAAGAATCTAGGTAATGAAAACTGGATAAATGTAATCATGAACACACCCCAGTCGTAGTATTTGATAAAGTCTCAAGGTGGTTCTCTTTAAAGATGAGGGACGTTTTTCAGTGTTCTGTGTACTAGAGGATATATTCTTAATAGTAGCAGAAAAAAGCTGGTAAATTCTACAGTGGGTGGAAAGGAGGTTCCTTAGATGAAAAAACACATTTTCCTTCTAGTATTTTGTTGCTGTTTAGCCATTTCATCATTTAGAGTATGTACATACCAAGAAATCTTTGCTTTAAAAAAACCTGCATAACTTTGTTTGGTTTTATTGCTATATTAAGTGAGACAATCGAAGTTGTATGGAGGGGAAAAAAGACTGTGTGAATATTTCATATGGATAGAGCTCTGTGTAGGCTTCATATTGTAACTTAAATCTGTAATTTATAAATGAAACTGTGTGTAAAAATGCTGTAATATTAGCTGCTTGTAAAATTTACAGAAGTTCAAGTTGTTGAGGGTTTCCAATGAATGCTAAAAGAGCTTCTCTTATGTGCCCAGCAGGTATAAGTAGCTTTATATATTGCTGTCCCCACTGTAAATCTACTCAAATCACATTTAGATTTTATGTGCAAAATAAAAGAAGCTTCACTTTTAACCTACTGATAGGGTTTAATTAATGAACATCAGATTATCAATGATGTACTTCTTTTCTTTTTTTTTTTTAATGTAGTTTTCAATAATGTTTAGGAAGGATGTGGCACACTGGCTTCCAGTTGCATGTAAATCCTGGAAAAAAATAATAATCCTTTGGGTACTGACACACAATAGCTGACACAACTCATTTCCAATTCCAAGACAATTAAAAATTTGACAAATTCATTCATACCTAATATATACAAAGCCCTTTGTTGTTTGCTTTGGAGACATCCCGATGAGAAAATTCGGCAGTCCTTTTCAGGGATACGCAAAAAAAGCTTATCTGTAGTTTACACAGATTTACCAAACATATTAATTGTGCAAATTTAGAATAATGCTGACAGCTAATGCTGCCTGTTGTAAGCAGAGGACTTTAGTTTTTATTACAGAGGGCTGCCATACCAAATGTTTACAGAATTGGCAGCTGCATTGGAAAACTCTCAATTTTTTTGCCTGCAACATTTCCTTTCTGGCTGAAAATTGTAACTGAAATTTCCTGGCAAAGAACTCATTTGTGCAATTTTAGGATTTTAATAGGAGAAGGTAAAGGGACCAGAATTAGTGTTTTTTCATAGGTAGGGGAAAAAACCCAACAAATTTCACATTTGAATGTTTAGGGCGTTGGGTTTGGGTTTTTTTCCCTCTAAGGTACAGAAGCAATTAACCATCCCCCTTTCTCTTCAAAACAAAATAACCAACAAAACACCAAAACCAAACAACAACAAAAAATTACTTAAAGCGTTGTAAAGATGAATCTGATTATAGGAACTATTAAATGTTATGTCCATGACGTTGTGTTGTGGTTTTCTAAAATTCCATCAACAAGATCTAGAACAATTAATTGTAAATATACATTGTATCAGGAGTTAAATGGTTCCTCCGTTTTTATATATTACTTATCTAATATATAAACTATGCATTTGAGGCAACGTTTTTCTGAGTGGCATGTCAGTATCCAGAGGAATAACTTTACTAGAGACTCTTTACACATCTCGCCATATATACAAATAATTTATCTAGTACATAGACTGTATATTTTTGTGTAATTTCTTTTTTTAGTCATTTAACTTATTTTATCTTACTTGTGTGAATTTGTGGAGAAAACAATCCTATATACAATATACAGTAAAATGGTAGTTACATGATTAGATTTGTTTCATACAGTGTAACAGTAAAGGAAAACCTTTGCCTTCAAAGTTGTGTGTCACACAGTCTAGCCTAGATTATTCCGCCCCCCCCCCCCCCCCCCCTTTTTTAAAAAAAAAAAAAAAAAAAAATTAAAAAAAGAACTGAAGTCAAACTGTTTGAAGTCAAATATGCTGTTTCTTTGTTTTCCTAAACTGTGCTGTATTCTGAAGTGTAACTTAATTCTAAAGAAAGAATAATTAGGCATGTCTGCTTGGCCAGACAGAGACTACTGAGCACCTGCTCTCTCTGGGCTGTGAGCTGGCCGGATGCAGGTCATTTAGCTAATTATCATGGCAATGAGCCCGTGCTAATAGGACCTGAGGGTTTATGAATGTTAGCATGACAGCTAGCTTGACATAACATTAGTTATGTGGTTCTGAATCCAGCCAGGTCTTTTTTTTTTTTTCTTGGCGTAGCGCTGGAGGAGAGCAGCGGCTTTGTATCAGACATCTATGACCCCGGTGCGTATAGATCTGTTTGGGGTTTTTGTAAGAGAAAAGAAAGTTTGCTCTGTTGTATTCTGAGCAAGCTGTAATGCAGGGTGGAACCCATCAGCCCCGAGCTACCGCTATTACCCTGCCTCCAGTGTGGTCAAGCCAAAAGACACTAGACCTAAATAATTTCTAGTCAGTAACGGTCAATTAGCTCAAGGTTGTTTGATTCAAGCTTATAAAGTTTGAGTTTTTGAAGCTTGCAAATTTACACTTGACTTTATTTGTTTGCTCAAGTTTTGCTTTTGCAGCTTTAATGCCAATCCTTAATGAATGATTATCAATGAAATGATTGCTCTTATTACCATTGTTTCACTGGATAAATAAAAAGGAAGGGATTGGTTTGTGCAGACACAAAGTAAAGTTGAAGGCAAAGATTTTATTTGGTATACGTAGGAAAATTGTGTATAACTTATGTTATCCCTCGTGAAGAAGAGATTGACGATTTCTTGTAAATATTTGAGTTTGTATTTCTGGGAAATCTCCCTGCTCTATGGCATACTACAGGATCTGAGAGTGAGCAGTGTATGTCTGTGTATTGAAACAGCCCTAACCACACTTTACAAATCATGCAGTTGGACATCATATACTACAGTCCAGCAGCACTTAAAGTCCAGTAAATTTGCGGTAGTTCTATTTCAGGTTTCTGTACAGCATGATGTCTTGTTAATTACAATGCTTATTAATAAACTAGATCCACAAAACCAGTTTTCTCCTTTGCACCGTTTCTTTGTGTTTCTGAAATACACGGGTTTAAAAAGTATTCCTCCAGCTGCCCTTCTCTCCCATTTCTAGTTTTCCAAAACTCGTTTTTGTGAAGCCCCAAACTGTCAGGAAGTGAAGAAAATTTAACTTCATTTACAGTTGCTTCATGCAACTGAGTAGCAGGCTTTTGGTAAACAGTAGAAGTATTCACACACAATTTGCACAGCAATCTAGCTTTATATTATCAGAAATATCTTCCATTTCTGTGTCGCTTCCTTTCATACCAAGCTCACTCCTACTACGCCTCTGATACACTTACTTATAGAAAATTGAGCTGGAGGCAGGAGTGTTTATGGGGTTTGGTTTGTTAGCAAATAAGCTATTTCTAATTGAGAGAACATGGATAATAAGTTGTTGTTCAGCTAAAGGGATTATCCTCTCACTGTGAATGCGATATAATGAAATAACCGTCAAACGAGGAACTTAGGAAACAACATTTTATGCATTTTCTAAAGTCCATATTTAAAAAGCAACTCTTCTGATAGTTGTCCTGACACTAAAGCAGTAGTATCTTATTCTTTGATGCAATTATGGCACTGCAAGCATAGCTTTCTTGTCTGCGGGACCTTTTCAAGCAGGAAAATTGTATTTATTTTGGCATCAAAACTGTGCACAAGGATATTCCTTCATTGACAATAACTGTTGAGATGTTAGTTGTTATTTTGAAGAATGTACTCAGCCTACAAATTAAAAAAAAAAAAAAAGAAAAAAATGGATAAAAACTTATGGAGATGGAGGATTACCCTGGTTTGGATGGTAAATTTGCAAGCTGGGCTCAGTAATATTTTGAAGTGCAACCTTAGGAGGCAATGAAACTGCAGAATTTCACAGAGATCTGATAAACCAGAATAATAGAGCAAGGCAGAAATATGTAGTATCTGAAGATGTGCATAATTTGAGCATTGGTGTCACTGTGCAGAACCGCAGGGGGATTGCAGAGGTAATGTTCCCTGGGACCCATCTTTTTGCTTTCCTCCCTGCAGGCACATGGAATGCCTGGAGCCACACTGGAAATACGTGAATCCCAGGTATTTGCTGTGTAGCTCTGTAGAGTGCAAGATTTTCACCAAAGCACTGCAGCACTGAGGGAGGGCTGGTGCAGTGTCCAAAAACCATCTCTTACCTGTGAGATAGACTCCAAGACCTCCTGCTAGGTAATTTGTGGTGAGGTAATGGCTTGTTAGAACATACACATGGATTTATGTAAAGAAGAACATGTATTTACCACTAGCAGGCAATTTTGGAGCTATGCTGCCCATATGATCATTTAGCATTCTTCAGGTTTCTTCCAGGTGTGGCCTTAGGACTGAGGTGTAGTTTGACTGAAGAGCAGCCAGTCTGCTCCTCCGTAGGAGCGCTACGTCAGGTGGAAGAAGGAAATGAGCAAGAGGGCACTTTCTATGGTGAATAGAAGACAGCTCTCCTCCCTTCTGTGCTGGTGAAAGTTGTGGTTTAAAAAGGTACATATGGACTCCGCTTGCAAATAACAAGTATTTTTCCAAGACGTAATTTTTTTATCCTGGTCCTTGCATTCATGATCGAGTATGAAAACAGATCATGTCTGATAACTACAGTGAGACTAATGATATATTTCCATTTTTATTTTTATTATTTTAGTGATTTAGTGATCTTTTCATGGTGCTAATTTCATGCTTTAAAGCTCTAACAGTAAATGCATTTATGATCTGAAAACTATGTCTTCATATTTAATTCAAAGGAGGAACGTAAATCTGTAGGTCCATGCTTTCTGGATAGCTTTTAACTATGGAATTGATGCTACATCTTCTTACACTTTTTCTCCACTAGGATTAAGAAGGCTGTATTTATAAAAAAAGAGTTAGTTTGTACACCTATCAAAGAGACAGATAAATGAAGTGCCTGGAAGCGCTGTACTAGACTTCAACCCATAGCTTTAAGCCAACAGCTGTGATGTGTTCTAGAGCAGATGAGTAGGATGTGCAAAGAAAAAGACATTTTCTAAGGCACTGAAATGAAGTTATTCATTGCTACTGCAGCTGTTATGTGTGTAGTAAAAGAGTTGATTAACATAATAAGATTAAACTAAGAGAAATTGCTTTTAACCTGTAGTTAGCTTGAGTTGTTGTTTAGTTATCAGAGATGATAAAAGACTGTACCCAAAAGCTTGTCTAAACTTTCCAAATGTCAGCTGTTCTATAAAAGATGTAGTTCTGCTTCTCTGCTGTGTAGATCAAGCTTTGATTTACAGGTATATGGAGATACAATAAGCCAGTGTATAGTTCTCAGGAGACTAATTGAACAATGAAAGTTAAAATCAGTCTGAAAAATGATAGTGAGTGGAGTGAGCGGGTGGGGGGAAAGGTGAATACTTTGAATACTTAGGGAAAACACTATAAAGACACAGGCAAGCAGGTAAAATGAGCGACTTTTCCAGCTAACAGATGTATTAAGATACACTGGGTTCTCTGCAGACTCGCTGTGCAATACTGATTTTATTGGTTAACATTTTGTAGATATGTAAAATTTTTGTTTTGCATAAAAGTATGTTAAAACCAACATAATCAAGATCTTTAATGGCAAAGAAGACATACCTGGAATATTTTTAGGCCTATTTAAAAAGGCCCGTGTACCAGGTAGGCCTACGGCTAATTAAATCTAATAAGTAAATCTAAAGGGACTCTTGCTGTTGCTGTGCAGGAGTTAATCCTTTCAAGTCATTCTAAGCAGGGGGACCAGAATGGTTTAAAAACACTAAAGTTCAATGAGAAAATAAAGATGTGTAATCAATATACATATAAATATACACACTCTCTGTTTAATTTGCTTTGTTTTCAAAGTTCATCTATGTGCAAGAGACAAATGTCATCACTGAGCATCACACCAATTACTATATATAACCTAAAAATATTCATTATATCATGTAGGTGTGCACAAAGTCAAAGTTGTCTGTCTTGGCAGATACAAGTTGCTGTTTGTTTGTTTTAATTGCAGTGGAGACATTTAGCACTGTGCCTGCCTGGTAACATAGGAAACGTAATACAAGACCTTGACATCTAAAAAGATTAGACTGTCTGAGCTGACTGGCTCATAAAAACAACGCTGAAGAAATTGGCAAAGAAAACAAAGTCTCTGCAATTCTAAACAAGTATTTTAAATGCAGAAAAATAATCTAAGGGGTCATATTTGCAGCTTATGTGCTGCAAATAACGTGCTGCACAGCTATATCCCTATAAAAGTAAAATTTCTACAGTGAAGCATGGTAAGAAAGCCCTTTTGTTAGCTGAATTCACTCTCTTGCAATGATTACAAACAATTAGTCTACTTGGATTTTTAAATGCTTTTTATCAGATTTCAGCCTCTTGAATCATAAATGTATTTCTGTCAGTGTAATACTACTGAATATTAAAGAAAAATCAATTTTTCCAACCCAAAAGCTGTCACTTCAGTCTACAAAAGGCAGTTATTGAAGCCTATTACTGTTTTGGAAATACTTGTCTGAATTCACTCAAAATATGCTACTAAAATACACAGAAAGGACCAAGAAAACACTAATATTGAAGATTTATGCTGTAAAATTTGCATATAAATGTTTCATAGAATATATGAAATGTAATGAAAATTTAGGAATGTCTAAGCTTTCTGTACTTGGAACATCTGACATAAAGTGAGTATCTGAATCTAATTACAATGAAAGTAAATCTAGCCAGTAGGCTGGATAGAAACAAACATATCCATGTATATACACATTTGCCTATTACATATTGGGGAAAAAAAGATTCTTTCTGTGTACTTCTGGTTAGACACAATAGGCAAGGACAGATACATCAGCCTTCATTTTAGGGAGGTGTTTTGTCAAAGTTAATTGTCTAAAGCATCTCTAAGCTGGGTATTGGGAAAAAGGTACCTACAGGGGTCATTCCTTCAGTTCTAAAATTTCAGAACCTGCATGTGCCCCAGATGAGGACAGAGGAAAGATGGAAATTAAGATTATGTGTCTGCCTTTTAGATGGCTAAAATCAAATGAATCCAAACCCTAGTATTTACATAAAAGATTATATTCTATATTCTAAGTATGAAAATGAGCATGGTCGGTGGATAACAATAAAACAAGCCCAACCCCTCTTCTCCTACCAGGCATGACTACTAACCTCTTCAGAATGGTTTGCCTGCCAGGATGCACCTGGTTGTGTTTTGTCTTTGGTGCCAGCTTCCCGTCAGAGGGGTGTAGAGAGGCTGACATTTGATGGATGCAAAAGAACAAAGAATAGGTTTTGCATTAAAGCCAAATTGGCAAATATTTTTGTTTCCTGTGACAATTTTTGCTTAACCAGCATAAGAGCCAGCCGTGCAGAGAAGTGTACTCCTATAGTGTAAGACAGAATCTATTTAAGAAGGTAAGTACAGTTGCTGGGTTTCCACTTCCCTTTCTTCAGTCCCTTGCTAAATGCTGCGCTGGCACATCACTTTCTTTTCTGTGACAAGTCTTTCGGGAAGCTAACAGGGAGCCAACTGTGCTTAGGCATGTGCACCTGTACCATAGAGGAACCAAATGAAAACATTAAATAATGTTTCTCTTTGTGCGGGAGAAACATCAAGAGCAAAAAAAAATCTGGAAGAAGCATTGCCATAATTCAGAGAAATTGGTAAATAGTCTTGTCTCTTCATGAAAAAAGAAAATTCTTCTGAGCTGGGAAGAAGTGTCTTATTTTTATGAGTTTACCTGTTTGCTAAGCGCCTACATCTGAACAACCCGTGGCTGCAACAAACCAAGAAAACAATTATGTCAACGAGATTGCTTTCCCCCAGCTGCAGTTTAACGGCTGATCACCTGGAGGGAGGTCACAGCAAGGGAGATGACACTTCAGCAAGAAGGTCATATTGGACTGACCCGGGCGATATCCTCAGGTCTCCTTTACTTGGAAATCTCTTAGAATGTCCTCATCCACATTGTACAGACACACAAATCTGACAGTGTCATTTCTAAAAGGGAAGGTACTTAAATCTCTTTTTCCAATAAATAGTTTCAATATTTAGCAGCTCCTTCTACGCACGTTTCAAACTCCTTCTCACTTAAGCTTCACAAGTTTACTCCAGCCTGCACCAGTAGTTTTGACAATTTATTACTAATTATTAATTAATTACTGGCTGGACTCTGTTGACAATGCATGTCCTCCACATGGTCAAGAATGAGCTGCCAAAAGCCTATAACTTAATAGCAGCTGCCTTACTCATCGCATCTGCCTCACATGCTAGAGCACATGGCACTAGGATTAGGGCACATTTGCCAGGTTCGGCAACTTTCTGCTTTCCAGAAAGGCCCTCAACTCACGGGATTTCCAAAAACACCTATTATATAAGGTCATAGTTGGCTGTAGTTAGAAACAACTTTGTTAAAGTAACACCATGTGCAATGGTGATTTCAGTCTGACTGAAAAGCATCTTTATTCTCCAAGTCAATTCTCAGATGATAAATGACCTGAGATAGAAGTTTAACATGAGAAATGGGCACAGGCAGTAAAACTGTGGATGTTGGTGTGAAGGAAATGATTAATAATATGAGAGTTACATCTACCCAGTTCTCAGTTCATCTGGGCATAAATATGCACAGTAATGTAAATATGTACTGTGTATTTTTTCATATTTTTAAATGATTTCCTCTCCATCTTCCCCTCACCTTTAGTCTTCATACCATAAACCTTTTTAACTAGTCAAAACCACTCCTTTTACTGAGTTATTCACCTTTTTTCCCAAGTTTTTCCCAAATCTTTACAATTTGCTTGCATAGTCATAGTTACCTCCACAGACCAGATGTGACATAAAAATGTAATCATAAATATAAACTCAAAGAAGTTCTGCTTGTGATTTCAGTGCAGAAGGTTCATATCCAGAGTAGGAAAATTACTCTTTTATACAGCTACGTTGCAATTCTTAACTTGAAGTGCAGGCACATGGTGCAGTTACATATTCATATTGTATTTCACACAGACTTTATAAACTTGATTTGCCATTTTCTTAAATGGAGTTTATGGCAGCTGCAGTAACTACAGGGCTTACAGATTTTTCTGCAGAGGAATGTGCCCATTTTTGCTGAGTTTATGAACACTAATTTAAAAAGCTGGAGTTTGTGACTATTGATTCTATAATTGATAGTTTGCATAACGGGTTTAAAATTTAGTGATCAATTAAGTGCTAGAGAGAGTCTAGAGATGCTTTACTGTTCAGTACAAGTCTAAGGATTTTGACATAAGTAGATTGTAACTATATTGCTGGATAAAAAAGCTGAATTAATCAAGGTTATTGTAACCCTGTTTATTAAAGAGACCTGTGTATTTATTACAGTAGATGGTGTACAGTAGATGGTGTAGTAAAATTACTTTTTAGTCCTGAAAAGTGTTAATTTATAGTAGTGCTATTACTATTGAAAATTATATGTATTGAAACAGCTATGGCAAAGGTGATTTGTGCAAATCAGTGTTACACCTCATCCTTCTATCCTTAACCAGCACAATTAAGAAAAGCTGGAGAATAAGAAAAGGTCTGTGGAATTAATATCTTTGGATACTATGGCAGTTTATTCCTTTCTGGTCTTTCCATACACCTACCACAATTTCAGCAACAAAAAAAGATTTTAACAAAAATGAAAACAGATTTACCTCTCAATTTCTGGTTGAGGGAGCTTGCATTCTAGAGTAATTTAAGTGTGATGCTAGAAATGAAGCTAGCAAAAGTAAGGGAGCCATCCTAATCTTAATATAATTATCAACAACTGAAATTAAGAGAAAAGAGTTATGCTGAGTGTTCAAGGCAGGCGGTCAATGTGGAAATTGTCAACAAAGGACATCCTGGTTTCTAAAGCTATCATGAAGTTTTAGGAGTTGGATTCCGTAAGGGAATGAAATTAGCACTAAAATTCATATTAACAAGGTAACTTTTACAGACACCTTCTTACACTGTCAGATGCTCTCCTTTGGCCTCTCTATCTAAAAAACTGTATCCTTAAAGGGATGTAACTATTATTCTGCTATTACTGGTTTTAACCTTGTCCTTGTCACATCTTCATATTTTAGGCTAGAAGGAAAATCTTATTTTCAAAAAAACTTAAGCACACATGAAGAAGATTTTATTCACATTTTAATTAGTTGCAGTTAACTTACCTACTTACTTACCTACACATCTGTCACAGGAGGATCTATGGGGAGACAGTAACAGCATGGTCAATATGGGATTAGGCAAATTTATGGACAACAGATCTATAAGCAGATACTAAAAGGGATGGACAGGGGTACAGCTTCTAACGTCACTAACACAAAAAGCATGACTGCTGGAGGATTGTGTGGGGCCTGGAGAGCAAAAGATAGACTAAGTTCACTTGCTCCTTCTAAGCAGCATGTCCAGCTGTCCCTATCGGAGCCAGAACACAGGGCTGGACACCCTCGTGGTCTCACTGAGTAGGGCATTTCTCATGTGCTTGTGCAGTCTGTCAAGGACATCTGGACCGTTAACAGTGCTCACAGCTCACTGAGGTTAGTCATGTCTCCCAGGAGCCACTTATTCAAGATGTCTGCAGAAATGGCCCCTCTTCAGAAGAGTTTCTGCATAAGCAAATGTTTTTAAAAACTTTTCCTCTTCTTTGAATGCAAGCTTTAAAGTTCTCAAACTTTGCAGCTGTGATTTAGTTTTCATTTCCCATAACTAATACTACTACTGGTCCTAGTAATTTTATTTGGCCTTTTCCCACTGCAATTTTCAAACAGTATTTGATAATCCAGAGAACTTCCATGTACTACTTCGTAAAAATACTCAAATCTGTTCTCCAAACACATACTCATCACAGTGAAGGCATGGAATACAACTGCCTCTGTCATTTATTGTACAGAAAGCAGTGCTGTAATTCTGTGCCATTGCATCATCTGTTCAACCCAGGTTACTCACCCTTTTGCATTATCAAGATTGTATTTTTCCTCCCTGAGAAATAGCAGTTATAATAGACTATTTTCAAAATGACAGCTTAAGTGGCTCCATGGTTCCTTAATATCTATTCAGAAGTCTTGTCTCCCTGCATGTTTTTATTGCTTTCTTTAAAAAGCAGCTTGTGAGAAAGGTAATACATTATTAATGCTACATGTCATAAAATAAAATAAATACTCACTTTTTGAAGAACCTGATCCACTAATCAAGAGTAAATGAATGCATCTGAATTATTCAAAGAACCTCAAATAGTGCAACTTGTACTCAAATTGAATATTGTGAATAGAATATTCGCAAGGTAACAAAAAGACTCTCTAGTCATATTAACTACTCCATTTTCATAACAGGAAATGGGATTTTTTTTTTCTTATTTTTTAATCAGCGTAAATATTTTACCCACCCAAGGGCAAAAAGGTCCAGGGTAGGTTTCTGCACTTTGTTACCTTTACCCAGCCTTCGAAGGTAATGTCTATGTTCATAAGAACAATTGTTAGGGCAGGTGCCCCATGCTTCAAATGAAGCAGATAAAACTCTATCTCTGCACAACAGAATTATGTCTCAGTTAATGGTGAGCTGCAGGTTGGCGGTCATTAAACAGCTGTGCAAAGAACATGTGACAAATGCTACCATTTGTGGTGAGAAAGTGAGCGTTGCTGAGCTGGTGGCATTTTGAACCAGTGAATGACAGCATCAAGGGCAAGGCAGGAATAAGGAGATCTTAGGCATTTAATTAAAAACAGTTCCTGCAGCCAGAGTTTGTTTCCTCCCTATTACGATCCATTTATATCAATGAATTTTCTGGCACTGCTTCAGGACTTTTTCACTACAGCACCCTGTTTTTCACAGTGTGGTATTTATACCATATCCCCCAAAGACATTTGCATTCCCAAGTAAGAGGAAAAAAAAACCAAAAGAAGCTGCACCACATTTCTAAATGCATCTGCAAACTCTCGTTCTTACAAATAGAAGTGTCTTAAGTCCTGTGCAACAGTACGTCATGTTTAGATTGCTGATTTATTTCAATGTTCCTATTGAATAGATTCTTCCGGATTCAAACAGACCTGCCCAGGAACTATTAGGGGTGCCAAATTGGTAAAAGTAATGACAGTCACCAGAAAGCAGTAAAGCAACAAACTGCCATAGGAGAATGGAGTTCCTGATTTCTATTCCTTGCTGTTGCTGTCATCCAGTCTTTAATTCTTGACTGTTGTGGTTTAACCCTGCTGGCAGCTGAATGCCACACAGCAGCTCTCTCACTCCCCCCCACCTCTTGGAGGGATGGGGGAGACAGTCAGAAAGGAAAAAAAAAGTAAAACCCATGGGTTGAGATAAAGACAGTTTAATAAAACAGTAGAGGGAATAATAATAATAATAATAATAGAATATAAAGAATATCCAGAACAAGTGATGCTTAATGCAATTGCTCACCACCCATTGACTGATGCCCAGCCCATCCCAAGCAGCGATCGCTCTGCCTGGCCGACTCCCCCCGAGCATGACGTCCTGTGGTCTGGAATAGCCCTGGGGGCAGTGGGGCTCAGCCATCCTGGCTGTGCCCCCTCCCAGCTTCTTGTGCTCCTGGCAGAGCGGGGGAAGCTGAAAAGGTCGACTGGTGTAAGCCCTGCTTAGCAACAACTAAACCATCAGGGTGTTATCAACATTCTTCTCATCCCAAATCCGAACCACAGCACTGTGCCAGCTACTAGGAAGAAAATTAACTCTGTCCCAGCTGAAACCAGCACATTGACATAATAAATTCTTCCTTCTTGGTTTCAGTTTGCCCACCCAACACATGCATGGTTCCCTAATATTTCACAATCAATGACGTTCTCTCAGGGAGACATACATATGATCTCCCAGCATCTGAAAAGTAATAGCATAGTGCTTCAGACACACTCACAGTGACTGGCTTCATATCATTGGGGCTGGTAAGTTAAAGAACTGCTGGAATAGTTTTGAACCGCCCTCATCATATGAGAATTTTGTTTATGGAAACCTGAAAGCCAAAGCTGACAGACCATATTTTAGACATTCTAACATGAATTTAACCTGTGTGCTGCAATACAAATCATACAGCTATTTTTAAACTAAATTAACAACCTGGAAGTAGCACACGTTTGAACAGGATTTGAAATTGCAACTTCTATTTGGGAATTTGAGTTTTGGCAGGCATGCCTTGACCCATGATCCTACTACCAGAGATACCAAATTAATGCTCGAATCCAGTAGCAAGTTTGAGACCTCGAACTGATCCAATTCCTATTGAAATCAATGGATTGTTTCCACTGAATTCAGTGCCCATCTGTTCAAACCAAATGTGCTTTGTGTTTTGTGACAAAAAGAGTAAAGAGCAAGAGAATTTTTTCATCTCAGATAGGGTATTCCCTAGAGGAAAGCCACAAGCTGGAGCTATGGGATTTAGAAACCCCTTTTGTTTAGTCCTGAAGGAACAAAATGTCTCCAAATGCCTATATTCCCATTAGCTTTATGTGCTGTGTTGCTAGAATAAAGATATTTTACCTGGTTGTGTTTCAAAAACATTGAAAAATCTGAAAAAAATCTTGAAGAAAATCAACTTCTGCCTGGAGAATACACAAATTTCCTTCAGAACCTAACATTAATGTGGAAACATGAAATGAGGTATATACTGAGCTCTTTCTAGACGATTTAACTCACATGTAAGAAAGAGTCACTTAAGTATTAATATATTCTTCTACTCAACTTTGAGCATGTTTACATGCATACATAGATTTCATTAATTATTTTCAGTGAATGGTAAGTGATGTACTATATATCTGTATCTATACATACATACAAGTACTTTTTCATTATAGCATGAGCAGGACAAAGCAGAGCCAGAGAGACTGTATTTGTCACATCTTCTATTCAATCTCATCTGGTTTTCCATGTACATGTATTCATCATAAATCTAGTAAAACATGCTGAAATGCACTGGAAGGGCAGCCCCAATAATGTCAGTAGATTTATGTGTTAGCAAGACTTGATTTTAACAGCAGTGTTACTTTCCATTTCAAACCTGTGATAAAACTTCTGCTGCAGTTTGAGAGAGTTATCTGACAAACATTTCCTTGTTTCAAATGTGGCAGGAAGATGAATGATTGAATTGGTAGAATGCTACAGATAAAAGGTCAGGAACATTCTTTATCCAGATTATTTTTTTTTTAATATAAATTGGAGTGAAATATAGATCATCCCATTTAAATCTTGAGCCCTTATCCATATGCTTTGCTGGGGGCTGGAATTTCTAGGAGTTGAGATATCAGAACTAACCCCCAGCAAAATCGACCAAACAATTTTCATCAGCTCTTGTTGAACCTTGAATCATGTACTAAATGAATAAGGCTTCTTCTACAGCAGTGAAAAAAAAAAAAAAATTTATTTTTATTTCAGGGAGACCTGGTATACCTCTCACTACCTGTCAAAAAGATAACACATTTAGTATTAGTAAAATCTTTTTTGTATTAATATTTACTTTGAAGATTAGTCCTCTTTCTTCCTGCCGTCAGTATTTTGAGTATGTTTGTTGCCCTGCTGCTAGTATCCTACACACCACCTTTTCCCTTTCAGAACATTCAGGCCTTATGCTGAACATTAAAATGAACAATTTCTTTATTTGCAGTGTATCGCAGCATACAAGAACACGTCTACGCAAATAGTTACAGGTGTACTAAGTGTTTGAAAGTGGTATGCTACCTTGGTATGCTCTGATTTTGAGATAGGTGTTTGGCAAATGTTGATCTAATCTAGGAATAGGCTGAACTTGGGAGCTGTACAGAAGGAGCTCTGTCTGGATGACGGAACGGCTGCCTGGCAAAGGACCGCTTTCCAGGATGAGCTTGGTGTAGCTTGATTATGTAAAAGTTTTGGGAGGGATTCAAAACCTAATAGAAATCATTTGTAAAAAAATCATTTCTTTTTAAGCATAATATAGAGAACACAAAGCATTGACAGTGTTTGGGAAAAATATCTCAGTTTCCTGTCTTATCAGTCAGTCATAAAGTATAATTGGCCCAGCTGCACAACATGGCATGAATCATTAGGATGACATTATCCTGTCTTCACTCATTTCTTTGCTGCTATATCTCACAAGTGTGAGACGGGCAGCTATTTTTAACACTGAAACCTCTCATATGCCAGGTCCCCCATGAACTAATACTGTCCTCTGTCTTATTCAACATCTGTCAGATCAGCAGTGGGTAACAAGAAATGTTCCTGACTCAAAAGCCAATGACACCTGACGATCCAGCTCATCTATCACGAACAAACACAGCACTGACCAGGTCCTTGAGCGACTGGAGCGTATGCACAGATGAGAAGTGGTTGTCTTGGGATTTCAGAAAAGCTAATACTTGAACCTTTCCTCATGAGCAGACCTAGCTGCAGCACAGGTTTTTCTAGCTAAGCCTGAATCTCTTCAAAGCCTACATCTATCCTGCATTCACAGTTTCATTGGGTCCTGTCACTCCATAATGACATGTGTAAAGTGGCAATAAACTCAAAAGTGGAGTGATTAGAAGTATATTAGAAAATGATGAGTGGTGTCTGACAGGTGAAGAGGAATTAATTGCCTATCAAAGAACTAGAACAAAACTAGCAAGAGTTCAAAGCAAGCAAAAAGAGGTTGCTCTTCAGGTGGTTGCAGTTCATGTCCAGCATTCCCGGTCACAAGATGCTGTCGCTGCTTAGAGCTTAATGGGTTCAAGGGGAGACACAGCAAATCCTCAGAGAAATCCTCTGTGTCATTTATTAAATGTGTAGCAACAATGTCAGCTTAGGAAATGCTGAAGCTACAAATGGTTGGATCCTGAGAAAGTATCAGGAGGAAGTATTATACCTGCTTTAGCATTTTCTTATCATCACATCAAGGTAGGCATTCCACTGGGCTAGTCAGACATTTGGCTTGAACCCACTACAGCCTCTCTTACGTTCCTTATTCACAGCCACGCAGTTAGGTTATTAGGCTCAGGTATGGACTGCCAACGAACATAACAATGTTTAATCTGTGCGTGTATAGATTGATATAAATCAGAAAATTATTTAAATTGGTTAGAAGGGACCTTTGGAGGCCACCTGGGCCATCCCACCATCTAAGGCAGAGCTAAAGTTAGGTCAGGTTGCTTGGGACTTGCCTTGCTTAGCCTCTGTTCCAGCACCTGATCACTGTGAATTACTTTTCAGTCATATCTAGTTAGAACTTGTTTGCTTCTGGTTCTGTGTTTGCACTGCGTTTTGTTTTTCTGAATGCTAGATTGCTGCTTTCAGTTACTTCTGGGAGCTTCTAGAAGGTTCTGGAGCCCACAGCTTCTGTGGGCTGTGATTGGCAAGGCCGTGGTTGCTAGCTGACTCCTGATTGGCTGGCTCTGGAATAAAAGAGGCCTGCAGGGGCAGCTGGTGGCTGGTTGGGCTGCTGGTTGCCTGTGGAGGAGCTGGTGAGTGGGTGCCTGCCTGATGGGGCTGTCTGTGGTGGGTTGGAGGCTGGAAACCATCCAGGAAGGTGTGGGACTGCTCTGCAGTGGTGGTGCCATGCTGCAGGCTCAGTTCCCAGTGCTGACAGCCACTGTCCTCTTTAGGGTGGCATGCAGGGCCCAGGGACTGTCCCAGGGCACTTGAGCTGAGCTTCCTTCAGATGAATTGCATCTTCTGGCCAAATACATGACAGTGCAAATACATTTTCCAGGCACGAAGTTTACTTATAGCAACATAGGAGATATGAAACTTTGGGGGAATTCTTCCTTTTCTGATTTTGACTTTTTTCTGTTCCTTACAAGCTGGGCTAAGCCAGGCTTCTATTAAAAGCCTTGTTAAAGATTCAAGTCTATATAAGCAGAAGGGTCATCCTGAAGGATTGACACTTACTACTGGCTATGGACTGTTCTTTGGCTATTGTGGGTTTTTTCTTCAGGAGAGCCAGAGGAATCAGTTTTCTCAGCCTTAGGAAGAAAAAACAAAGGGGTGACCTTATTGCTGTCTACGGTTACTTGATGTGAAGATGTAGAGGAGGCAGAGTTGGAGTCTTTTTAGGAATGCACAGGGGACAGGCTGAGACAAAATGGACAAAAGTTGAAACAAAGGATAGTCCAGTTATAAATACAAGATTTTTTTTTTTCATCATGTGAGTGGTTAGACCCTGGAACAGGGGATCTCAGGTGTTGTGGAATCTCTGTCCTTTGAGACATTCAAAACTCAGCTGGGCAACTCTGAGGGACCTGATCCTCTTAGCCCTGCTGTGAGCTAGATGACTGAACTAGATGAGCTCCAGATGTCTTTTTTCACCTAAATTATTCTACGAATCCTACTGGTAAGCCAATACATCTCTTCATTACTACACATGCAGTAGGTTTGAACAGAAGTATTAACAGAAATAGGCTATGTAAAATTTGAATACCCTACTTAGCATTTCCTTATTTCTTTCTGCATGTTTTTCCTGATCACGATTCCCTTTACTGAAGAGGAAAGCTTGAAATACTCCCCCCCCAAAAAAAAAAGAAAAAAAGCCAAACAAAAACCAAAACCCCCAAACCAAACTTATTTTGAAATTTGAATTTTACCGGTGGAATTTTTCACTTTACATTTTGTTATCTTCATGATCAGTGTTCAGGGTTCAACAGTCCTATTGAGAAGAGAAGAGATTAATGAGGGGGATTGCTTTGGTGTTTGAGCTCAGGAGAGAGTGAAAGAGTAATTTGTAAAAGTACTAGAAGCATGACCCAAAATGATTAAGAATTTTCCCCAAGATGAATTTCATACCATATAAAACTGTAGTCTCACAGAAGAAGCTACCCACTCACCATTCAGGTGTTGCTAAAAACACCTAGGGCAGTTTTACTGATTTGCTAACATTCTTCTCCAGCCTTTCTGCATAGGGACTGTTACTAAAAGTAAGTAGAGGCGGTCACTTTAATGTGTCTTTCTCACTAGTCCTTGCTGTCAGGCTGTGTAATATACTGAAGTTCTCTCTTTGCCTTGTGCTAGTCCCCCGAATATCCCTCTGCATAATAGAAAAAGAACAGAACAGAGGTAACTGTTGTAAAAGGATAATGAATTTTATCATGTGGTTAGTAGACAAAAGGAGATGACAGCATCCTTGGTAACATGGGATGCCCATTTCATTTCTTCCTAAACGTTCTTGTGTTGGTGTTGGGTCTAAGGCTCTATTTAGGATTCCCATTACAGATTAGTCCCAAAGGCTGCGTGGACTGGTAGGGACAGGTGCCTTCATGCATGTGCTCTGCCAGCCTGATTCCCAGTCCTCCAGGGTAAGTAATTAGATAACTAAGATGCAGTGGATTTCAGTCCGGCAGCAAACAGAAGGTGGTGTACAGTCAACACAGAAGTCAATCTGAAAAGCTGTCAGGATGTCCTTGGGTATATATCCCTGGAGATCAGAAGTGTTTCTAGGTCCCCCTTTAAGCATAATCCATTCCAGAACTGTCTCATGAGCTCCATTTTGCTGCAACATAAGACTGATTGTTCTGAATTGTGTCAAAAGTCCATATAGCCCAGGATTCCACCTCCCAGAGTGGCTGTAAATGGACCCTTGGAGAGAAAGATAGGTTCCTCTAACAGCTGAGTTTGACACCTTTGACACTTTCCCTGGTTTCAACTATTTTTGGTTGGCTACTTACTAAATCAGATGTAGTTTCTATGTAGCTAATAATGCATAATTAATACAGGATTTCTCTTCCATGAGCCCATCCAGATTCTTACTGAACTGGTGTAAACTTTTGGCACCAATTATGGTCTTTGGCAAGGAGTTCCACATCCTGATGACCTGTTGCATTAATGGTGCACTAATGTAGGTTGGAACCTGCATCCTGGTAGTTTCTTTGATGCCATCTAGTTCTTATACATGAAGGGCTGGTGATTGATCAGCAAACTGATCCAGAGCCACCTCCTTCATGCCACTCAGTTACAGATTTCTGTTGTATCTGAAGGATACAGAGGAGTCTTGGCTTGATCATTTCTCTTAAGGAAGTATTTTCATCAAGCTTTGATCATGCTTGCTGCCCTGTGAACCTTTTCAAGGTCGAGTATATTCTTTGAGGTGAGAAGACCAGAGCTGGATGCAATATGCGAGATATCAATGAATCATTGATCACTTGTGGTTGCTTGTGGTACTTTATCTTGTTTTCTTGTATGATGATTAACATTGGCTTTGAGGCTGCTACTGAGCTGGTATTTTCATGGCACTATTTATAATAACACCCAATGTCTTGGTCCTGAATGATAATAGTCACCTCAGAGCTTGTTGTTTTATATATGAGATCAGGATTGCTCTGCTCACCCAACATTATATCACTTAATGTTTTTCTTCACTGAGTTTTGTCTGGTTTTAGAGCCTAGCTGCTCTAACTTAAAATCCTTCTGCAGTTCTTTACAGCTGCTCTTTGTCCTTACTCCTTCAAATGACTTTGTATTGTTGAACTTCTATCACCTGACTACCTAGCTGCTTGATCCCTTTTCCATCTTGTGAATGTTCAACAGTCACAGTACACATTCCTGCAGAATGCCATTAGTGACCTACCTTCTTCATGAGGGCAGATCACTTATCCCTACATTTAGTTTCCTATCTTTTAAGCCATCATTTATCCATGACATTCCCTCTTATGCCATAGCTTCTTAGTTTCTTTCAAAGCCTTGATGGAGAAATCTGTTGAAAACCTTTTAGAAATACACATAGACTTTTATCAGCTGGATCACTTTAACTGCACAGAGGTGACCTTTTTGGAAAATTCTTTTAGGTTTGGGGGGGAGGGCAATTTCCTTTAACAGAAGGCAGGTTGACTCTTTCAAAGTACGTTATTTTTGTCAAGATGTCCATTAATGTTTTTCTTACAGTTTCTATAGATGTCAGATTTCCAGACATGTTATTTCTCACTTCTCTTTTGGCATCCTTCTAAAATTTGGTACCGTATTTTTCCTTCTCCAATGCTCAGATGCCAAGGTGATTTTAAGTGAATGGTTATTCACTGCTGTGAGTAATTTGGCTATTTGACTTCCCTTAGAAGTCTTAGATGAATACCATTTGGTCCTTGTGATTTGATATTGTTCATAACATAAAAATGTCCTGGAATCTCTTCTAGTCACTTCAGTTTCAGACAGATCGTTTGAGTCCTCCACAGAGGATGATTCTGCAGTAAGAATCTCCTCTTTCTGCCACAGTGAACATATGCAAAGAATTTGGCTTCTCTGAAATAGCATTGGCTTCTCTGAATGCTTCTCTTGAAGTATATGTGTGACCTTACAGACTTTTGGAAAGGTTTTATGCTGTTCATATATATGGGGGGGAAAAACGTTGTTAGCTTAGATTCCTTTTGCTTGTTGTTTCTTGAATTCTTCTTTGGTTGACTTACTGTGTTTGTATGTTTAATGTACCAAAGTTTATTATCACTTCATTTTTAATGGTATGCCTTATTGTGTCCAAAAAGCTGTAGGGAGCGCTAAAACATTTTAAAGATCTTTAAGGAAATGGAAACATGTTTGAATATAGTAAAATATGTTTATTTCCTCTACCCTATTTAAATTGATTCCTTTTAAAGGTCATTTTTTCAAAATTCCTTTTTTTATGATAGTCTGTATAATGTCAGACACATAAATGTGTATGTACATTTCTTTGCTGAATAGGAAAGGATTTAATTAGAGGCTTAAATATTCTGCTGAATCGGGCTTGATAACTCTAACTTCCTAACAGTCTGAGTGATATTTAAAGTATCAGCTATGAAGAATAAAATTTACCCCCAAAAACCTTGAAGATTTTAATTAGAGCGAGTCAAAGAGATCAAAGCTCAATTTAGCAACTTTCATGGCTTTTTTTTCTGTCCCTTTCCTTTAATGCTTAAATAGTTAGGTATACTTGCTTTTTCATTACAATGTAGCATACATTACAACATGAAATTACCCTGAAACCTGTTTTCCTTCAGTTCTGGTGAGTTATGAATCGAGGGATTTGAAGTGGTTATCATGTGCTTCTATTCATTATTGTTCATTAATTATAACACCGCTGTTCAGATAGAGATTTATCGGGTAAACTGAAATTCTCTCTTGTTTCCATTTTGGATGACTAGTTTTAGATTTGCAGTAGCTTGTCTAGATCTTAGGTCTGTCTTTTAAATTAGTTTCCCTAGGGTTCTGAAGTCTTATCAGATAGTGGAATAGTAAACAGTTGTTCAGACTTCAAGCCCTAATGTTTCTGATTAAGGCCACGAAAGATTTGCTTTCCTATTACAAGTTTCAATTGAAGCAAAAATGCCAATTCAGGATTTTCTTCATAAAGAAAATTCATCTTTGTAGAAAGAAAAAACAAACCCCTATATTTATTCAGCTTGCTTTCTTGAAAGATTAAATGAACCTGGAATATAAACTGCTTACTTCACAGCTATTTACCAAGGCTTTCTAATATAAAGTCCACACCTCTGGTCGGACTATCTCCAAAATAGTTCTTCAGGCGTGAAGAGTTACATTATTTTGGTTAACTGTAAGCTCTGCATCTCAAACCTTCCTAACTAGACAGAAATAATAGTTTAATGTTTATAGCTTTGTCATGAGACATGCTAGCTACAGCACAAGTTTGGGCAGATATAGTTAGAAATGCCTTCTTGATTACAAGAGGTATTCCTAGGGTAGGGATACATGTATGAATGATGGAGACATACGTATGACCTTTGATTCTACAGCATTGAGATAAAAGCCATGCAATATGCTGGTATAGGCCCTTAAAAAAAAAAGGAATTTAGCATCACCCTGAAAAGTTCAAATTCTGTTCTGTTTCATAGAAATTTCTTATACTGTTAAATTCTTATTGCTCTTAAGGGCAAATAAGATTTAAAAAGGTAAATTTAAAAGGCTTTGGATTATTATGAAGGCATAAAGACTACAGTAAAGGTGTGTCACTGAACCTTCTAATCATCAGCAGATCAAGTGAAGGAAGTGTTAGTGACATATGTCTGGTTTGAGTACATGTGTACCAAAAATGAGAATAATCAAGGCTTAGGGCCAACTATTAAGACGGGGTTTAGGAAGAAAGTCTCTGAAGTAAGATTAGAGATGGACTAAGTAATACTAAAACTCTACTAAATGCAGGTGGTTAGTTTTGGTGTAACTTAAGTTTGGGCTTGGAAAAAGAAGACTATATTCAGATTATTGTTGAGGTCCTAATGTTTAGAGTGAGGGTTGGAGATGGGGAAAATGTGCTTGATGGATGTACAGTTTATCCAATAAGGTGAAGGATTTGGTAGCATGTATGAGAAGTAGACCTGATGGGTGGAGTATATTGGTGGAGTCTACATGGTCTGAGTTTGTGCCACTGTAGAGGTTGATCAGTGTTTGTATTGTAGCTTTTTTGTCACTAAGATGATCTAAAGGCTAGTTTAGGTTTGATTGCTGGAATTAATGGTTAACACTTAATTTTAGTTTAGCTTATCATTTGGTGTAGTTAAACCCAAGGTCAGGGTAGGTCATGATTAATTATTGAGAAAAATGTTATTTACTAATAGGGTCAGTTCTTGATCTCTTTGTAGCTTATTTGTGCAAAACTCTGATATAGTTTCTTCTTAATTTTAGTTACAGTCCCAATGCCTCTTCCATTGAGAGGTAGACAGGCTTCATTTCACAGGCAGATCTTCTGGGCCCCGGCAGACCATGGTTGGCTTCAAATTGGTTGGAATTATTCAACACTCTTGAACTTTTCTAAATGTCACTTTATCTTTGTACTTTGTGTGTGTACAAACATATATGTGACAGTCTCTGTCTTCCAAATAAATAATTGCAGTCAGTTGGTTATCAAATGTAATATCCTTGAGCCTGTCAAAATTTTCAGCAGCATCCTATTGCCAGATCATTTCCCCCATCCCAGACTATGTGTTCATTTCCCATACAACACTGATCAAAACAGTTGGAGAGTTTGGCCTGCAGACTAGGCTTTGGCAACCTCATTTAAGTGCTAAATTTGATTTTTCTTTTCCAAATTAGAGGTTATGTGTTCTCATAGTCTTCTGACTCCTGCTGAGTTTCCTTCTCAAGAAGCAAGATGTTACTGATTTATTCCTTAATGCAGAGGTAGATAGTGCCAATAACAACCCTCCAATGGATTTGGAATAGGGTGGAAGCCAAAAACTAGAAGCTGCCTCTCACAAATTTGTTCAGTGTGCCATGGCTCTTGGCTCTGTTCTGCATCAGTTTTACTATGGGCTGCTGAATAGAGATGGATAAATGGTCTCCCACACCATAAATTGCTAACCTGTCCTCTGAGCAGTGGTCAGTTTAAAAAGACTACTTTGTATTAAAAGCATTTCACTAATGTGTTTAATCCCTTTTCATCTTAAATTAAGACTATGCATTAGCTCTACCTGCTTCTTTTTTTTTTTTGAGTTGCTTTCTCACTCCCGAGTCAGGGCTATTTGAGATGCAGGCAAAGATAAATAAAAATATCTTAATTTGCCTTTTAAAGAAAATGAGTCTGATTTGTCAATTTGAGTTTCTATTTGCACCCACAAGTATTGGTGTTTCATGAAGTATCTTCCATTAAATAGAAGGCATTTCTCGATGTCTCCAAGCTTTAATAGTTCTAATAGGAGGCTAGTAACTCATTTGTAGAGATATTCTCTATATATTGAATAAGAAAATCTAAGGCAATAAAATTAATGACAGAAAAAATTGGTAAGAAATCAATGACAAGTCAATGACAGCTGAATGCAATTCATATAAATGTGGTTGGTACTAAGAGCCATCTGTGAAAGCCTCAACTAGAGAATTAATCTGAACTTCTTGAACTCTTCACTTTTATTTCTGCTCTTTCTTCATATGTATTTTATTCCTGTCAGGAAAGCCTTTGCTCTTCCAACAGTTTTACAGAAGATGTTAAGAACTGCAGTAAACTAGCAGACGTGTACAGTAACTTCCCTACAGTCTTTAAAAAAAAAATTGATGGTGCCATCTGGAGTCCTGGGAAGATTGAACAATTTGCTTTTTAAAATGTGTTTGATTGCATGTTTGAAGGTGTTTTCTTATACATATTGTATTATTATCATAATATTAAATCCAGCATTATCAAACAACAGACAGAATAGTTCAGCAAAGTTTTAATTTATTGATTACTGTAAGATATGGGGGGAGAATTCTATAAATGTGCTTTGGAATACATGAGCGTTGTGCTGCATAAATCATGCAGTTCAGTGCATTACATTACAGTGTCTTTAGCAACTCAAGTCTAGTATTTCACCATGACAGCAATTGCAGTCATCTTCTGCAACATGATTCTGCAGCTCTGCCATTCTGTATACTACTTCCTTATGAACAAACAGTAGGCTAGCAGAAATTAAATAAGCTTAAGCATAGCATGAGGAATGCTGAAATGGGGAAATTTAGTGATATAGCTGTAGTGATAGAACTCTTGGTATAAACACATTGTTTCAGGATTTACAGCATCATTTAGAGTGTTATTTGTGTCTCCTTAGAAGTGGTTCAATTTTAGTGAAACCATCAAAAATATAAAAAAAAGGAAAGAAAAAGAAAAAATGCTGAATTCCAAAGATAGAGACTTGTACTAACATAGAGAGTGGTATAATTATATCGGTTTGAGTATACTAATACATTTTCCTGGCTAGACATTCTTTAATCATATTTTGGAATTTCTATTGATTTTTCTTGTTAGCAGTGGCCAAAACATGATTGAATGTAACATCTAGCTTATGCAACAGTGCCCTGAAATAGGACTTAGACATATCAGCTCAGCCCTCACAGTGACACACAAAATCTGAGTACAAATTCCCAGCAGCATCAAAATAACTAATAAACCTTTCCCCTCTCGGGAAGTTAACAGAAGATCATCAATCAGGCAAGCACTTTCTCCATCCTTGTGGATACTGCCTCATGGTACACCTTTCCTTCACAGGGATATCTTGGAGTAGTTTAGTGGTACATAATATAAATTTAAAATACTTTCTCTCACTGGTAGAAGGAATGGTATCTGCAATTTTTTTTCACATAAACCTGTGTAAGTACTTGCAGAAATCTTAATGGATACAAAATCCTTCTGCAAGTCTGTATTTATATACATAAATGTAAAGATAACTTGGAGGGGTTTGAAGCATTTTATTCTAAAAAAACATTCTGTATTTTCATAATATTTATTTCCTAAAAAACTTGATTTCTGCTCCCTCCCCCCCCCAGCTTTCCTACTCAAGAAAGCTACTGATGTCTTTTTAATTCAAGTCTACATGACAATGTCATTTACGTGGTTAAGAAAGGGAAGTACTCTGTACTACAAGAGGTAAAACAAGAAAGGGTCTGAATATGAAACTAAAAACCACTGAGTTAGAAATTTTAGGAAAGGTCTTACATGTGTCTTGTATTGCAATTTTCTACCTTTTAAAGGTCTTGTATTAAGTTGGAGATTGTTTTATAATCCATTATGCGTGGTGCCTATTAAAATAAATGTGGCTATTTTTCTTCCATTTAAAATTTGGAAATCCATATTTGAAGTTTATCTTTAAATGAAGTATAGCAAGATACAGCAACATTCCTGTGAGGTTAATTTTCACTTGAATGTCATGAAATATTACACTGGTCTTCTGCATTAGTTCTGCCATGTATTCTGAGTTCTGCTCAGTTATCAGTCCAAATCCTGAGTGTAGCGTGACTAACACGCTCTTACTCTGCAAAAGAAAGGGAATGAGATCAACTGAAGAGAAGTGTTTGCCTATTTGGTTATAATGATTTCTCAGTCTGCTTCTTGCACCTTCAGCCTGGGACAGCTGCCCTGTATTGCTCAGCAGTGACTTGTTTCTGCAGTCCAAGGAAAAATGGTAAAGTAGCGATGAAGACGAGTAGCAATTTGATCACCTCATTGGTACACTGTGCCATGTGTTGTCTAAGAAAGCCATGAAAGCCTGGGAACTTGTGGAAGGCTACAATTTGTGTTTATCATTCATATTTTATGGATAACAACTTTGATTTTCAGTTGTGAAAGCAACAGCAAGTGATAGCTGGGAAGCTGTCAAAATCACTGAAGTGTTTAGCAGTGTTATTCCAGTGACTATGCTGAAGACTATCTATGGAATTCAAAGCCATAAAACATAACTAAAGTCAGGTCCCTTGCTTATCTGTTTAAAATGATTGAATTCTTTGGAGACAAATGTGAAAGAAGTCTAAAGGAAAAGGATATCTGAAGACTGGAAATAAATATAAATTACTTTCCAATACTCTAACTTGGACATTTTGGCATTAAATGCCAAAATATTCAGAAAAACAGTGACATAATGATTGAGGAATTTGTCTGAAAGAGCTTGAAAAGTCACTAGGACCATCCCTTTCCTGTAAGCTGTTATCAACTGTCAGTCTAAGCAATGTGTTCCGAAATTTACCTGTCTCAATTGCTACAAAGCTTTTTGTAATATGTGACTTGAGTCTGTCTTGCTGCAGTATTAAGTGATCCGCTGCTGTTTATTGTGCTCTTGTGAAATGTGGAAAGCATGACCTTTCTCTTTGCAATAGTCTTTTATACCACCTGCACTGCTATGACTTTTGCTCAACTCAATCCTTCAGTCTATCTTCTCAGATAAGGAGCACAGTACTCAGACTCACAGGGGTAGAGACCTGTTATCTCCTTCCTACTAAGTAATATTCATATCCTTAACACTTAAGGCGCTTCTAGCTGAACTATAAAGGCTCCCACAGACTAGCTGTTAAACAGAATTCTTGACAACTTGAGAATGTTAATGTTGATGTTCCCTAATCAAATAAAATTGCTTCCTTCTGCATGAAAACTTGCAAGATTTTCCTCATGGAGTAATGCTGAATATTGAGTACTTCTGTGGATTTATCACAGAATAATCTATTCCCAGGTCAAACTGTGGGTAATCCAGGCATATTGTAATATCTCTTAACAGAGAACATGGGAGGTGTAATACCTTGAATATATCCCAGAGCTGCAATAAATCCTCAAAGTTCAATGTTATAGTGCTCTGGATAAAACATTTCTTAGGGGGAAAAAAAGACTGGTGGAAAATGATGGTGTAGGGATGCTCATTGGAACCAATTAGCTATGCAGTGGGCATAGATGAAGACATGGTTAGGGCTTATAAATTGTTCTTAGTGGATAGTAGTGGGGTAAACAGGAGTATGGAAAAGGACAACAAGCATTTAAGCATTACAGAACAAAATTGTTTCTTCATAGCACAATGCTGGTGCCAATAATACCATCTAGTTTAAGAGCTTCACTGAGCTCTAAGGTCTGTAAAACACCAAAACAATTTGGAAGCCAGCTCCAGAGTCTGTGTAGCATGACAAGCTGTATGCCTAAAAAGATTTCACTATTCCAGAAATACCAAAAGTAATGTAGCCAGGCTTTGAGAGGCACAAAGGTAGATAATATTGCAGTACCTTCCTCTCAAAGGATTTGTTGGCCACCCTGCTATAGCAACGTATTTTCCTGTTGCTTTATTTTACTGTATTATCAGATATTTACAGATTTTAGCCTATGAATTCTGCAGCTGGTGACAAATGTGCTCTGCTGCAAATAGAACTTTATTTCTGCAGGAAAGTGGCAATTCAGTTTTATGCAAGAAAAATGTAGAGAAAGATGGGTGAGACTTTTTAAGAGTGAAGAAGTATAATTGTATTGAATGAACTTCTTTCACGCTGCTTGGCCAGTCCCCCGATTTTGATTTAACTGTTAGCTTACACATAGGATTTTTTTTTTATAGTAGCTTGGGAAGATGAATAGAGAAGAAAGCCCATTTAGCACCCAAAAGGTGGAAGGAAGCAGGGTGAGGAAATGGCTTCTGGAGCATGTCTTCAGCAAATTTCTTAACTTAGGAGGAAGAAATTACTTGCTTATTAGTTAAAATAGGCCACTGCCACTTTGGATAATATACTCTAAAATTCCACACTGACAACTGTGACCTAAAGATTGTATGTTAAGGTTATCTGCAGAAGTTAAAACGCTGAACTTTTGTTACGACTACATTGACAAGACCATAGTTTTATTGTAACTGCACATGTAATAAAATTGGTTGGATTGCTGAGATCTGTACTTCTAGATGAAAACTGTTCAGCTTTCTAAAAGGGTCTTCATACTTCAGGGCTTTACATGCAGATTCTGACATTGTCTTTTTCTCATTGCTCCTTCTAGGGAAGTAGTGTGCTTGGCATAAAATTATGTTGTTTTCCCCTCCCCACCTCCCATAAAAGACATAAGATATCTTGTAAATATTGAACTGGTCAGAGTTATATCACTTCAATGTCATGTCATAAATTGCCATGTGATGGGACCAACGGCTGCTTCTGCTACAGGCATACGGCACGCTCTCTCAGCTAGATTCAAATTGCTGGAAATGAAGAAATTCTCTTATTTAGGCCAGGTGGAGTAAACAATCCCACAGAAGCAACTGTAAGTTCAAGGCCAGAATCCGCTTCACTTCATGTTCAATAAATTCAGGTTTATGGTCCATTGCCAGAACTGAGGCTATAGTTCAGTAAATGCTACAAATCTGATAGGAAAAAGATCATAATATTCTAGCTTTTTTCTATGAGATTTAACACTTCTAAGGGCTTTCTAAATCCATGAGTTAGCATGTCTACATGTTTTAACAACCATATCGTGACCATATACTTCCAGTGTTCTTTTATTTTAGTAAACCTAAAGATTTTAGTTTGGGGACCAAAATAAATGTAACAATACTGTTGTAATCATTCACTTAAAGAATTTTCAGCGAATGGACATGTATATGCCCTATCTCTTCTCCCCAGTAGAGGATCTCCCTCCCCCCAAAAAGCCCCCCCGCAACAGGGGAGAAGCTGCAGGAACTCAAGCTTTTACACTTCTTTCTGTGGTCAGAATATTAAGCAGAAAAGTTCAAATGCATTAGTCAGGTGGATTATAGAAGGAGTAAATATCAGCCATGTTTTTTTGTTCAGAAAGACTAAACAAAGACCTAAATCTCATTCTTTAAGTGAGAGATATACAAAGAAAGCAGAAATAGCTCAAACAGTTTATTACTATTATACTCAATTATTATACTTAATAATGAGGGATAAGAAACCAAATGACCCTGAGAAAGCACATATCTTCCTCATTCTGAGTACTTGGTATTCTCATCTCCCCTCTACATAGGCTTTGCTCCATCTAATACTGGGCTGCTTACAAATTCTGCCTGTACTTATGGCAGGCAGGTGGTAGTTGGCGATAGGCTATCTTATTTCCTCAACAGTGACCACATGATGGTGCTGCAAGGCCAAGTGGAACAAATAAGAGTCTGCCAGAGTGCATACTGAGCAGTGACCCATCCAAGTACATCCTCGGTATCTATCTCTAGTCCTGAGAAAAGGGAGGCTAGCAGAAAAAGTTTTGTACAAGCAAGTGAAAGTCTTTATCTGAGACTTACTATCTATCTAACTGGAGTTGCCTGGTTCGTTCCTATCCTACTTTCCTAACTTCTAAATTACTATCTTGTCGCCTCTGTAGCTTTGAAGTTGTACTAACATTAACAGTTCACTCACACAACTTTATCCTCATCAGGACAGTTCTATAAGAAATAATCTAGAGAGCGGCAACATTCTCTTCAAATCCAGCTTTATTCTGCTTTGATGGAGTAGTTTGCTTGCAGCTGAATCACACGTAGCTCAATATAGGGAAGAAAGAGAGCAATTACATCTGTGCAAGATAATAAACTGATAGCTTCATGTTAGTGTCTCATATTTTGTAAACCTAATATAAAACCCTTATGCAGTCTTGTTAGTAGTGTCTCTCCTTGGCTTCAGTCTTTTACTTATTTTAGTCTGTGTGCTAAGTATATTGCAGTGAAGGTAAACCATGCTGCAGGTGCAAGAGAAAGACAAACTGAGATGAAATTTGATCTGCTGGCAATGACAATCATACCAACGACCATTATGCAGCTACCTATTATTTTTATTGTTTATACTAGCAGATTAAACTGAGTGCATCAGGAACTATAAATTAGGAATTATAGGGTCTAGGCTTCTTGTTAATTTTCCACTTACAAACGCTAGTAAAAAAAATGAAGAAAAAACATTTTGAGATCATAACTCAGTGTAAAATGGTTCTTTCTACTTTGTACTAGGTCAATATACTTAGGAAACTTTAGGAGAACATCTTGCATTTAGCACACTGCTGTCTTTTTAGGAATAATAGCTAAGAGGCTAATGACAATGCAACACCTTCTGGACATCTGATTTTGGACACCTCATGAATCTTAACAGGCTCTCATAGCAATAAAATCTTGCTTTTATAAAAGGAGAGTCCTTCCAGATATTTAGAGGAAAGTGAAGGAAACCAGAAACAGAACATAAAACTGTTTAAAAAAAGGAAAAGGGGAGGATCCTTACCCCTTAGCTCATCAGCCTCCAGCTCATCAATCTCAACACAAGGAATATTTCCAGAGAGCAGAGCAGGGTGAAGAAATATGAGAAATTTTTCATCTTGATATGTTTGTAATTTTAAAGTGAAAACTATTTGCTTAACAAGCCCATCATTAAAGTCTGTGGAAAGTGTGTATCAGCCCACTGTTTCTGTTCAGAGACAGACTAGAGATAGAACTGCTCAAAAATCTAGGAACTGGGAAATCGTGTACTAATACCAGTAAGGAACCTGGGAAAAGTCGGCTGCATTCACACAGCTCAGGGTGGTGCAATGGTGATACCCAGTTTCCGAGACAGGGAAATACAGGTTGTGCTCAGGAAGCTTTTCAAAAAGTTAAAAATGGTAGTGCTGGTCAGCACAAGGGAAATCTGAATGGATGTGGTTCCAGTGCATAGGGTGCAAACAGCAGAGTCCTGGGCTGTTTCAGTGAAGGGCTTTTGCATCTTGAGCTGTGAGGGAAAAGAATACAAATCATATACTGGTGGGAAATTATCAACAGGGGTTATAGACAGAAAATGTTTTAAGTTTTTCTGGAGGAAAAAGCCATCCATTTCATTCCCTTTCCTGATACATGACAAATCTCTTCCTGCAAGATTTCCTTACCAGACTCCCCTCAGTGAGAAAAAGAAGTCGTTATCCTGCTAAAACCCTTTAGATTTCACTCGGGAATGTTTCAAATCTTTCTCATCCTCTTAAGTTTTTCTTTGTAGCAGTATGAACTGTTGCTATCAAAGCAATCGCCTAGTCTGTATGTGAACAAAGAAAGGCATTTCACAGGTTTCACATCACGCTGCACAGTTCAGACGGCTGGATACTTTCTCTGTCTAAATAATTTCCTGATGCCTGGAAAGGAACTGTAGGACAGGATAAGGTGCGATGTCATTCTGGAAGCTGTGTAGGAGACAATATCATTTTAGTTCACCTGAACCAGAGCTAGAAGTGATTAGTCAGGACAGCGATTACTGGTATTCTGTGTTTGCTTCTTGCAGTAAATTCATAACTTTTATGGAAAAGTTTCTGTATTTGAATAGTTTCATATCACAATGTGAGACAGCTTTGTCAGAGTGACAAGTGATTTTCAGCTCCCAAGCTTGTGAACTGCAGTGGTGTTAAACGAAGAGATCAATTTTCTTTTGAAAGGGACACAAATCTTCCTTTAAGATGTGACATGGTTTTAGTTTTGTCATCTGGTTTGCAATTCTTACTGTCCTAATGGGATCCTTTAGACTCTGTGAGATGTTTGGAGAAAAGCAGGTCATCAAGTAGGCAGTAGCGGATACCTATCTATCAAAGTACAAAGGGAGAACAAGTTTAGTATGGAGTTGGGCTCCTGTACATTATTACATATCAAATCAACCCATTCTTTGTGTTGACTGACAGCATATTTTCATAATTCTAATGCTTTGGCAGATATACAGAAAATGTTATTGCCCACCCTGAAAATATTCCGTTGGAAGCTACGAAATAGATTAGGTTTTAAGATGCCTTGATTTAGGAAGCAGTGGATATCAGTCCACTGCAGCAGCCGCTAAATAGCATGGAGAAATCCAACTAGCTGGTTTTAGTCACCCTGTCAGGACCTGCTGCACAATTACGGCGTTGGGAGGACCATAATGGGCCAGTTGTCTTTGGTTTCCTGGCTACTCTGAGACTGTGGCACGGGCACGCTCCATGTAGAGGAATTTTCCTTTCTCCTTTGAAAAATCTCACGCTATTATTTTATCACTTTTGTTTTTAAGAGCAGAAAGAATAAGATTTCAGGTCTCTTCTCAAAGGTTGACATAAACTGAACCTCTGCAAATTAAGGCAGAATTGGACTTACAAGGTGAAATATTTAAAGTTATTGTCTGTCAGGAAGTGCGATTCCTTACCTGGTCCCTGCATCAACATTTAACCATCATTTCAGCACTTGACAAGACTATTATTACAGACAGCTGTCATATACACGGTTTGCCACTTTGATCTAGAATTGTCATATCATGTATTTTATGTTTGAATTTGACATGCCAGGCTTTGCAAGTTTTCTGTAACTTAAAACAAGTAGTTTAACAGGCTTATGAGGATTTCTTTTTCAGTAGTGAAAAATGCATGAGCACTGAAAGGTAAAAAAGTGGTAGCACAAACAGCATGTTGCATTAAGTCGTCCTGCCCATGTGGAAGATCTTCTTAATGATAACTGATGACATTAAACTGTAGCAGATTTCTTAATAAATATTAATGTAATTAAAGTGGAATGCATAAACAACAGCTCTCCACTAATGACCTGCTGGCTATATGACTCAGCCCTATCATGTACCAGATCAAATTTGCCTCCTCATTATGGTCTTGTGGGTAAATGTAGGTTGTTTATGCACATAAATCCTCATTTTCCACTGAGAGTACATCTATGTAGTAAGAAATGTGGTTTGTTTCTTCCTCCACTACATGTTAAGGTTTTGTGTCGATGGTGCAGTATCTCCGTTCTTCGTCAGTTCCTCACCAAAACCTGAAGTCCCTGAATATGGTTTTAATAAAACATTGTATTTCACTTAGCTTTAAAAGACAAAGCATGTTATTTCTTTCAACAAACTTCAAGTTTACTCATTATCCCAAAAATGGATTTCTCTCCTCTGTCATCCAGCTAGACTGTGGTAGATAAAACAGTGCAGAGTGAATCACTGCTGTGAGCATCTACTGAAGAGATTAAAAAAGCACAGAATTGTAGTAGTTCCGGGCAGTATATGTGGTGCCTCTCCCTTTTAGAAGACATTTCCTTCCCATGCATTCTGCAAATTAAAAATCTAGGGCAAGAATTCATCACAGTTGTCCACAAGGCTGAAGAGTTGGGTATGGCGTTGCATACCACAGGAGGAACCAAAGTTAACAGATTGCTGCCATTATCCATTCTGTAGCTCCTGGTACCATCTTCACAAATCCTGGGAATCACCATATACCTGATTAGAACATGCTGCAAAGAGCACTTTGAAAAATGGAAAAAAACCCCAAAATAGTAGATTGCTGGGTCCTCCTAACATCCCTGTCAACACTTACACTGTCCATGGAAGATAGCGTGGCTTTTTAGCAAAATCTACTTAAATTGTTGCCCTTCTTGGCTGAGAAATCAAGTGTTCATACTTGTTTGATTATGGGATAGGAAGGAAAAATGCTAACAGTGTTCTATTGTGCTACCATAGACCATTTGCCATGTTGCTCTGTTAGGCAGATTTTCTGATCTTTAAAACTCTGAGCACAAGACTGAGTCAGTAAGCTACCGGTAGAATTACCTGCTGGCTAAGACAAGTGATGATTCAAAAATATTCCAGGTTTTTCCTTGGCTCCAGGCCTGAAAGGAAAACTCTCAGATCATCAAGAAGTGACTCATTATAGAAAATAGACCTGCCATCCTCCGCCACTGAAAATATTTCTACATTTTAACATACTCCTACTTGAAAATGGTCTGCTGAATTTAGCAGGTTTGTGTGGAGCTAATCTGGAAGCTGCATACTGTGTACAACAAAAGGAAACCCTTTAAAATTCATTCCTTCGGCTGGCCTGTGATTTTAGGGGGTCTATTAATTGGCAGTGCTTCTTTCACCCCACCCTGTTCTGGGTTGGAGACTGCTGTAGTAGCTTCATATGCGTGCATGTCTGTGCATGCATATACACTTATATTCAGGTGTTGACCTCTGATAGGATCACCCAAGCTACAAAAAAGCGTGGTCCACATGTGAAACATCTTTAGTTACTTCTGCCCATCAGGTTTTTTTGCAGCTTTGTATTAAAGACAGTGAATTAATACTACAGTCTGGGTCTTCCTAAATATTCCAGGAGGACAGTGAGGAAGAGGAAGCAGAGGCTGGGAGGATGAGCATGTGAGTGAAATGAGGGAACACTGCATGCCAAGAGCAATGCCAGTATGATTTCAGGCAGGTTTTCCAGTACTGTCTCCTTCCCGCCTTTCCAGCTCATCGATGTATGGTAACAATGAGAGAGTTAATGTCAGTGCTGTAAAGATATAAGTCAAGATGTATGTAACTAAGAATTATGAACAACATAGATGAATTCAACTGCATCTGTTAAAGGGAAATGTGCTGTTAAATATCCCACACATAAAGGATAAAATTTGTCAAGACTAAAAACAAACAAGCAAGCAATTTTTCACCTTATTAAGGTCTGATGCCTTTCTGTCTAGAGGGCTTAATCCTTTAATACAGAGCTATAAAGAACAATTACTTTTTTTTATAGGTTATGATTACAGTCTAAGATGATTTACTATTTGGCTTATATCACTCATGAGAGTTGTGCTGTTAATTTTGCTGGATTTTTTTTTGTTTCGGTGGTCTATCTTGTTCAGTCACTCGTCGTATTTTCTGCCTCCTAAAAACCCTTCATGCTTCCATGTCAGCAGGTAACTCAGCTATGTACTACAATTTGTTGAGGATGTAGCAGTAGAAAAAGCATTACCCCCTTCAGATGTGACATTTGGTGTATTACCTGCATGTGCAGTATTGTCAGGGGTGTAGTTTCTGACCTGCAATGCATTATCTGCTCTACTGACTTTGGGGCTGTTTATCACCAGTGACATATTTCTCGGCAGGAACCTGCCATTCTTCTTGTGCCTGCTTTAAAACACTAAATGCAGACATACGGTCTGAAACTAGGTGCAAATTTGAGAGTGGAATGAAAACAGATTTTTCTTTTTTTAACAATTCCCTTCAACGTTGGCAGCTAAACATGGTGCCCAGTAAGCTGCTTTTGCTACAGTAACAAATATCATGTTAAAGAGCAGAGGCACTGCAAGAGTGAAATTAATTATGTATGCTTTATGCTTGTCCAACTAACCGCACTGTATTCCCAATGAAATACTTAACACATCTGTGCATTCCTAAAGTCAAATAACATCACTCTAATTTGAGACGTATTTTGAGCAGTGAAGAAAAGATTTTGTTACACCTACCAGAAAGCTATTCTTTTGGAGGGTGCTTTTTTCATTCATATGCTTTGATTGTGTGCTACTTAATTTAGCCAAAAATTCTAACTGAGCTTATTGGCAGGCTGCCTGATGTTTGGCACAGTAGGAATCTTTATGTTTGAACCTTTGGGGATGTTTTCAGAGGAACGTATGTCTTCTATTTCATGCTTTATTGTGGCAAACTGATGCGAACTTTTAAAGCAAATGACAGTTGACATAAAATAACTCACACTGGAGTTTGTTCTCCCACTGTTGCTTTTTAAATGATAAATTTCAGGTATTCTGTTTCATTTAGAATATTTGAGTATTTGATATGATGATAATACATGGCAAGGGCAGCAGAATAATTCAGTCACGGACCAAGAGGTTAAGTGTGAAAAGAACTCGTAACGGGAATGATTTCTGACTAAGCAATCCATGGTAGACACTAGAGCAGTATTCAGTATCTGAAGGAGTTAAACAAGATAGATGTTATTTGACAGAGCAGTATGTGTCATGGTCTAAGCAGACATAATAGGATGAAATTAAGAAATATGAATATTTAGGCTACAGACAAGACTATTTCCTGATACTAAGACCTGTTCTAGTTTAAATGGTCTCTCTCAAAATAAAAAAAGCAACTCCTAGTAGGGAATATTTAACACCATGAACAATATGCTAATCCTCACAGGAACATCACAGAATTGTCAGCAGGATGAACTAGCTGATCCCTTCCACCTCCGTTCTGTTTAATTTCAATATCTCTTAAAGTTTCTGCTTAGGAGAATATGTACTTCACTGCTTCATTTTCCTGTTTTCACGAGAACTGTCATGTCTATAGCCTAGAGAATGACCTACTGCTGCAGGACATCCTCTGTTTGCTTCTCATTGCCCTTGATTTTTACAAGTAGACTTCTCAATGAATGCTCCAGCTGAAGCATTTGAGCTCAATTTACCTAGTTACATACTAAGTATCTCTGTGGTATCAACCAGATGTTTCCTACTGGCCTGGAATCATCAACTCTCCAAAGCTTCAGGAATCTGCAAACGGATGCACACAAACAAAAAGTGTCCTTTGAAAACTTATCATCTCCCCTCTACTCTCCCAGGGAGAAATTCGAGGATTTACATGAATGTCTGCCCAATTTTTTGCCTCTCAAAACATGGAGACAATCCCACTTAAACAGGACTTGGGTGCAAAATGAGACAAAATTATGCTGAGAATAGTTTTCAAAATGTTCTTCAATAAGTCTCGAAGTATTTTAGGTGAAATGAAAGCTTCCTACTTTTCTGCCAGATCCAGGATGTTACATACATCTGTTTTGCAGCACTGCTAGCCCCTACTCTGTTCATAAACCGATTTTAAAGTATGTCCATGCGCTGTGGAAAAAAAAAAAGAAGTGTTAAATTTTAAACTTTCGGGTTGATGACCTAAATGAAATGGATTAAATATTAGTGAAAAAAACTATAGAGATAGTTGTTGTTAGTAAACAAATTAAAATAAAATCCTGCATCTTGCTACAACTTGCTTGAGTTCTTATAAAGATAATTGGCTTTAGAAGCTCTGCTGGTCTGTGGTCCCTTACAATTTTCTGTTCTTAAATTCAATCACCTTTTGAAATGTGGAAATCCATTTGTACTGTTTGAAACTCTGTTGTCCTCAGGAAGTTCTTTAACATGTTATCCTCTACAGGAAATTAGTATGAATTTGGAAGTTTTTCAAAGGCATCAGAAACCTCTAAAAAGATGAGGTCTTTGGGTCAAATTTGTAGTGTTCAGAAAAGCAGTGAAAAAACAATCCAAATCAATCAGTCATATGTGCTGGGTATCCAAGTCTTCAAATGCATCCAATTTTAGCTCCTTTTCCCACATACACCTGTGGCATATCTTTATGTGCTAACCATAGGGTTGCTCACCCATAGTGGATGGTAAACGTATTTTTGTCAAAGTAATGGCTTGCAGCTTCATTGCTCATTGCTATTGAACAGAATAATCATTGATACTTCTGGACAGTTTATTTATAAAGAACAGAACAAAATATTTACTCCTGTGAGATTCCCAATGTAGTTGGTGAACCATGAAGTCAACTTCCTTTGGTCTTTCTAACATCTTAAGATACTGAACCCTGAGGTTTAGTTTTTCATGACCCTTCCCCTTCCGTAAAATCTCAGTGAGGACTTCACCATGAAATCTTTCAAACTTTTTGCCTAATTTTATGGAAAGTAAAATAATAAAAAAGCCCAGTGCTGTGTAATAAGTACTGCTGGAAATACCTTAGAAAGATATGATCCCCATTTTATTTATGATAAAATATGTTCATGTTTATTTATGATAAAATATATTTAACTTCAGTATAAAGTAAGTGTGTGCTGTTGGAGAAATGAAGTGGCAGCTAGTAGTGTGTACGTTTGTGATCACTGCAATTTTATTGTACCATATTCTTGCTCAAAGTCACAAATCTATCAAAATAATATAAATCATCTGACATAATAAAAAGTTATTGACCCTTTTAGTCAGTATGTTGTATAGTGCGTAAGCATTCTAGTCATAATAATGAATGTTATATAAATAAAAATAAATGCAATCCCTTCATGACTCATACTAGGACTTGAGAAGGTATTAGATACAATGGATCTGACTCAGAAAGGCATATAGGTGGGGTAGAACTTAATTTATGCCTTAGCTTTCTGGGAAAGCCATTTTTGGACGTCAAGATCTGAATTACTTCTGAGGATTTTGAAAGGTTCTGAGAATAGTGGTGATGAGACACCAAGAAGAAAAGAGGTTTGCCCATGCAAAGAGAAGGTGTTTACAAGGGGTTTTGGTCCTGAATAGCGGATCATCAGAATAAAGACCAGAGGGGAAACAGAGAAGTCCATAAAGACCATAGAAAGCCATAAAGCACACATTTCCAAGCACCACTGATGAGCAGGCACTTCCTCATTAAGAGCTTGTTACAGTACATATATATAGGCTCAATCAATTTGTTTTATTTTAACAGGGAACCAAGTGCTTCCCATAAAATTTGAGCGTACTTGGTACTTAATTGAAATCAGCCACATATAACCCTTGTACTCAAATAAATATCTAGCTTTTCAGAAGTAATCAAGTGAACCTTCTATACATCAGTATATACAGAATAGAATAGTCATTTTTTTTCATTAATCATGAACGTGTACATACTTGTAATGATTAATATAATTTTAATAATTGGCATGTCAATACTGAGGAGCACTTCATTCAAAGGAATTTTTAACAGGTTTGAGAGTGGAAATGGTCCAAAGCTTAACTGTGCTGGCTCTAAACATACAGAAAAAAACCAAACCCCCATATTTAGTTCATTCTTAGAGAATCTCAGCTTTGTTTTTCTCATGTTTTATGCTTTGTGCTTATGTTGTTACTGTCTTGATAAAACTATGACACTATACAATATGCGTCCAAAGTGATGTAATTCCTTTATTTTTCAAGCTAGTTCATATTTAAGTGTAGTTTAATGTGGGTTATGTCATACAGTGCTCAAATTTCCCATAAATGGCTCCTCTCCCTGTTTCCCTGAAGCTAGGTTTCTAGCTTTTGACCCTTTTACTGCAGTGTCATTCCCTTCCTCTGGTTTAGGACCTTGAGCAGGCTGGAAGTGTGTGTGATCTTTGGAGTAGCTGGGCATCTCCATGGACCATGGCCTATTGCAATCCCACTCATAAGCCTGCCTTTATTTCATGGATTTCATTTACTGTGACAGAAGAAAACTGAAAATCAGTTTTGAGGGAAGTAATCTTGATTCTCCATGTATTGCATACTGAATAATTGCTTATACCTTCACAACTTTTCCAGGTGACTATCAATCATCAGATTGTTTTGGGTATACTAACACAAGTAAATATACATGTCTAAGGCAAAATATGCTCATGTTAAATTCATACAGTCTAATGAGAATCTTCATGTCATTAACAGCTAGTAGGATGCAGTTCTGTCATTTGGACACACTATAAGAATAGAATAAATAGAATTATAAATAAACATTTCTGATAGCTTGACTGTTTCTTGAAGTATATAGGATCTGTTGCTGGAGGATATAAAAAGAACATTTATTTAATAGTTCTGTAACTTCATATATATATTTGAGCATGTAAACTGCTACAATGTATTATAATGTACACAAAATCCAATATGTTCTATATACAGTCCCATCTGTTTAAATGTGATGATTACTGATCACGGCAGGCAGCACGCATAGTGTAAACAGTTTGCTACACACAAACCTATATATTCTACTTACAAGTCAATAAATTTCATATGCAATTCAGTTAGTTGTCATAGAGATTCTTGTATTTAGCAAATGTAACTGATGTCTTTCAAATTACTAATTTAAGCAGACCATTATTTAATTGACAAACCAATATACATGAGGACACAAAACAGTATATCATACAATAGAAACAATATCATGGAAATAATACTTCAAAATACAATCTATTTAAGTTAGTTTGTTAAATCAAGTAACTTCATATGCAAGAGGGTACCATGAATGCTGTTGAAGTCCTCTTCCTACCAGTCCTTCTCTGGTACTTCTTTTTGTGCACCTCTACATCGGTGCAAAACACAGTAGATGTAACTAGAACTTCAGGATACAAAGACTTAGCTCTTGAACACGTTTTCACATTTAGTCAAACTAGCACCAGAATGACTACAGAAAGTCTTATTCAGAGATATGAAGGAGAAAAGAATTAGAATCATCTGCTATGGTACTAGTGACTAATTAGAAGAAAAACAAGGTGCTTCACAGCAGCTGGATCTAATGATCAATTTAAATCCAGTAGAAAGGTGGGAAAAAAGGTCTTTTTTTTTTTTTCTCCCCCCCCCCCCCCTTCTATGATGCTGGTTAAAATTTGATTCCTGAACTGGGAAAGACATCACAGGTGGCTGCACAAATTTATCAGTACTGCTGCTCTGGGGAGACATTACCATCCAGAATCACAGTATAATGGATAGAGTCTAAATGCAGAATGACACAGGGCTGCCTATACAGTACACAGACTGTAGCATAGGATGTTGACTGATTAAGAACCAGCTGAGATTACTCAGAAGGTCTGGGCTTAATGTAGCTGCACTGATTTGGGGTGGATGAAATCCTAAGGAAAGCATTAGGGTAGGTCATGTCAAATGTTCTGTGGAATTCCCTAGAAAGATTTATCTTGCAAATTTTTAGTGAAGGTCCTGAACACTACATCGGTTGCACCTATGCTGATAACTTCATCATCACTAGGTGTAGCTTTTTAGATTCTAGCATGTGTCAACTTGGAACTCAGAATGGCAGGATGATATTTGCTACTGGGTGAGTTAGGAAGAAATTTCCAGTTCTCTTCCAGTCCTCTTCCTTCTGTTGTAACGGCTACGATTATTCCAAATGGTTGCACCCAGCTCATAAACAGCATCTATTTAGTCTAGCTGAACTGAAAGTTGTAGCCTTGTCTCTGGCAATAGTTAGTAGATAAGCTTTTTTCATTTTAGAGGTATTATCCTTGGTGTTAGTGAATTTAGTTAGATAATTTTTTTCTCCTACTGAATATGCAGATTGTGACTCTTAGAACTGCCTTAAAGGCTCCCCAAAGAAGGAAGATGACACTAAAGGGGAATTTATTTCAAAGCAAAATTGTATTGCTTGCCAGAGAAAATGAATAAAGTAGGGAATTCCTAGCAGAGAAGCCTTAAGACTCCTTAGTTTAAAATTATTCCTCTTTCCCATTCTAGTCCAATCTCTGAAGAACAGCAAAATGATCTGAAAAAAACCTCCGCATAAATAATTGATTTCCTTTACTTTAGATGTGGATCCTTTCTGCATAAAAATGTTCTTGTGGAGTACAGTTTGTAAGGCTGGAAGAGTGAAGGATTTGGTCTTGGGTTTAATATGTGATGGTTTCCTATGGTTTTCCTAGCTGTGCTACATAGTTCTGGCTAAGGGAAAGTCTTATACTCCATTAAATTATGTTTTTGATCCTGGGTTTAGTGGTGGGATGGCAGGCTTAGGTTAACGGTTGGACTTGATGATCTTAAAGGTCTTTTCCAACCTAAACGATTCTATGATTCTATGGCTTGAGTTTGTATCACAATTTCTTTCTTCCAGATTTCATTTTTAACTCATGGTTAGGTCTAGGTAGTTCTGCAAAATTAGAGACTCCAGGCATAATTGAAGAAAATAGCTTTTTAATAAACCCCCAAATGAAGCAAAAGAACCATGTTAATAGTGCCTTTGAATGGTTCTCAAGACCAGACAGGGAGGACCTGATTTTATCCTCTACAGAAAGAGCAAATAATGGAATTCCGGTTTGCTTCTCTGAGATGCAGATGCTGTATCACACCGTCCCTGATAATGTGCACTCATGTACTTGGTAGCCCACAAGAAGAGTGGTTGTTTCCACAGGTCTCTGCACCAGAAAAGAAATATCCTAAAGAATGTCAGGAAAACTTTTAACACACATCCTAGTTTTATTTTAACGGAATCAGGTCACAGTTGTGACTCATAGAGTGCAGTAAAGAAAGCCTGAATTTTACAGGGATGGGAACTGAATTTTGAGAATTAGTATTTTGTGCAGTTTTGTAGTCTTCTGCTGCCTTTCTGCCAACATGGATGGGTGACTGGTATTACCCCTGGTCCACCTGGAACTTGGGCCTGCTAAAAAAAATACAAATCACAATATAAAATAATCAGTTCATGAAAAAGTTCAGGCTGAGATTTGTTTCTTGTCACATCAAAAACAAGAATCCTTTTATTCAGGAAGCTGGAGAGGATTTGACGTTAATCCTGCTGATATGCAGGGAGGATAAATGAGGAATTTTTGTTGTTTGTGTGTTCGTGTAGCATATTAATGATTTCGATAACAGCATGAAGATATTTGGCTACTGTCTAGTATGTTAAATTAAACTGTTATGGCCTTAAGACTGTTTTTGTCTGCCATTGTTCTAGTAAAGTTGTAACAACATATGATTGCTAAAAGAGTGGAGAACAAGATCAAGTGTAGTTCAGGCTATGGGAAAAAATCTATTCTCTGTAAATAGTTTCATTAATTCTATTTAGTTTATTGATTGACAGACACACACACACCTGTTTTCTTTTTTCTTTTTTTTTTTGATCAGCAACCCGCTTCATGTTCTGTGATATGTGTGACATATATATGCAATAGTTGTTTAAAGACGTTAATTTTAAAAGGAAATAATGCAGCATACTAAGAAGAAACTGTACAGAGAAAAAGCAAGAAGCCAATTCCCTTTTTTAAAAGACATGTTTTTATTTAGACTAACAGTCCTCCTACAGAAGTTGAAAAATGTAGCATGGGCTAAATTTAACTTTGCTACTGTCACCAGAGATGATAATATGTCCACCTTCTGACAAAATAAACTAAATGGCACTCACTTGACTAATATTTACCATCATTCAGGTCTCATGGGAAGGACTATTCATGAGTGATGGTAGTTTGGAAAAACAAATATGTACCCCTCATCTTGAAAAGACATGTTATTGAAAGAGACTTATGAACTGCAGTATTGATGCAAACCACAGAGCCGTCTCCTAAGCAATTAGGGGTAGCTAGAAAATGGTAAGTTTGTTTTGTCAGATATTCAGACCAATTTCCTTCTGCTGAGTGATTGACTACAATTGTTACAATGCAACACCCGCACGTGGAAGTTTCACCAATGGAACCTGAGAGCAGAAATTCTTATTTCTCATCTATTCAAAGTCAGTCTTTTGCTTTGAAGGACTTGTATGCACAATAGAAACAGATTTCTTTTTTATTGCTATGTTTCTTCATCCTATGCTTACAAAACAAAATCTCTAATAAATTGATTCTTTTTTTTTGTGAGTTGAGGGTAACCCACTCTTTCTCCAGTTAGCTTATTCAAGAATCTCATCTTGATTTTTACAGTTAGGAAGCATACGTGTAATTAGATGGTCAGTTAGAGAAAGGCAGACCCAGAGCTGGGCAGAACTGTTTTCTAGGGTAGAAGAAAACAAACAAATGGCTGATACATGTTAGACACGCCATATTTAATAAATTCGGGTGTAATTTTCAGCTGCAGATCAATGAAAAAAGAGCAGGATGTGAAAGCATGTTAGAAAACCTAAAAATGGCAGAAAGAAATATAAGGAAGAGGAGGAAAAAGAGACCCTTAACATCAGCATCACACTCCTCCAGGCAAAGGACTTGGGATGCTGATGAAATGCCGTACTTCACTCCTCCACCTCCTTCCAGCCAGATTGAAGTGTGGGGAAGTGGGAGGGTGATCGTAACACCAGAAGAAGAGGTAGAACCTTAGAAGCTTGTGTGTAACAATGCTACAGAGTGTCCAGGGCCAACCAGTGCCCATCAGTTGTCATCCTAAGCCTGCACACGTCTACACAAGTGTCCCTACTTCTTAATGCCTCTGCTATCATACCAGGCCCATATTCCTCTACACAAAATCATTATTCTGCAGTCATAAATATCTCATAGTACACAATAACTGAACTACTTGTTACTATTATCTATATAAAAAGACAGGATGTACCATACAAAGATTACGAAAAGAAATTAGGTATAGGCACCGGGTCTTTAGAAAAGTTGCTATTGCAGCAAAATCAAAAAACCCCCAAACTTCTGGGCAGTTCACGTAAAGCTTGGACAGAGCCTGACCTGCCTCAGTCCTGACACCTTGCAAACTCGGGACAAAGCCTGTGGCCTGTTATCAGCAATGGCAATTTTTTACTCCTACAAAAGTACACTTTCTTTTCAGTAATGGTTACAGCTTTTAAACTTGAAGGCTTGTAACCATGTGGAAGTGAATGAAATGTTCATTTTGGTGCTGCTGATTCTGGAACAACACTTTTAGCAACCGTGAGTAGAAAATTAGGAGTTTATTTAAGATAATGAGCCTTATAGCACTTTCATCATGTAAATGCAACAACCAGCGACACACTCAAATCAGGATAATTAAATTTTATTGCATTAACTTTTAAAATTCTTTTAACGGCATTAATGCCAGTGGGTGCATTTTTGAAAACTCTGTCTGAAAGACAACAACAACAGTCAGTGACTTACATAGGTCTTCAGTTTCTGTTCTACTTCTGAGAATTTTTCATGCAAGAATAAGCAGTTCAAGAAGCTCACCTAGTATAAGAAGCAAACTAGTGCTGTAGTTTGGGGATGATTTCCCCTCCTAGCCACCACATCCCCATGGCATCACTTTCAACTGGATTCACTTTCTCTCAGGATGAAGGCTGATCGACCATCGCGATAATGCTGCCTTTATGTATATGGCTGTATGATTTTTGTATAAACCAGCAAAATTTCACTTGCATTTTTCAGTGCCTAAATAGATAACAACAGCAATGTCCTTCTAACAGAAGGAAATAAGTGATGTAGTGAACATACTGCTTGGTAATATTCTGAACTTAATTAAATTTATGTAGTTATAAATATGCATAATGACAGTTGACTAATATTTATGCCATACTTTTAATCTCAGCTTTGTAGTTTCTGACCCCATTTACAGGTTAGCTTTATACTCAGGTCTCTTCAATGGGCAGCTAAAGAGAGCCAGCAGAGGCATGCCAGTCTGTAGTCTATGGTTTGCATTTTACACAAAACAATTTAATGGAAAATACACAGAGCAGTGGGTGCTTGAACACGGATCCTCCCATTTCTTTTGTATTAGACCTCAATGCCATGCTTAAACTAGCCTATATTTAGCTCAATTAATTTTTATACCTTAAACTGAAATAAAGTCGCTTCAACAGGAAGATAAAGTTCTTTATCATGCACTGTAAAATTGCTAAAATGCCCTAGATAGTGGACTGAGATGCCTGAAAGTTTAGTTCCGGAGGCCTCTCTTCTACAAAGGGAGTTCATCCCACTGTCGCAGAGGTAAAAGATGGGAAGACATGTCTCAGAAGGGGATCCACATTAAATGTTGCTCAGCTGGGCAGAGAACACTGAGGACAAGGGGATGTTACCAAAATCTCTGAGTTATCAAAAAAGTGCAAGTTATTTATTCAGAAACAATTGCATCTGATGCTTAGAAAACTAAGTCCTATTCAAGGTTAACTTTACATGCCACAGATAAAGTTCTCTCTGTGTATTAAAGGCACATGAGTGCTACCAAGTAGAGAAAAAGATTAATAAGGTCTGTTCAGTTCCCACCTGTTCTTCGATAGATCAATCTGTCATTGCTTCCTTTGATTTTACTGCAACAAAACATAACTTTAGACTTGAATATAAATCTGACTTGCAAAGTTTACCCACTGAAACATAAGATATGAGACTACAAAAGAGAAAGTCATATAACAGAGTGCTTCCTTTACTGAAGCAAATCCTTTTTCGCTCCTTAGAGAGTGAGATAATATAATGTGGAAAGATTGCACTTCTCACATTCTGGAAGAACAGTTTGTTCGTTGTTCTGACAGCATTTATTTGGATCTCAAAGAAATAGGTTATAGGAAGTATGGGGAAAACATTATATTTGCCATGAATTACCCACCTTGAAAATCTGTAATATGGAATAGTTTCAGTCAGTCAATGTCTTCTGAAGAATGTTTCTGGCATCAGATTCTTATTTTGAGAAATAGAGGCTAAGGGTAGTTTCATCAGAAAAACACAGCAGCCCAGCCCCCTGGAAAAAAAACGCAACCCAACCAAACCACACTGGGAAAATCTGTAACTGATAAGAACATTCTGTCTTGGAGATACAAGCAAACAATTTATCTGTAGATGCAACATTCTAGAACCACAGAAATACAGAATATTTTAGGTTGGAAAGGACTTTTGGACATCGTCTGGTCTACCCCTTAAAAATAAGGCTTAGTTTGGTGAAGTTCCTTAGTGCTTTTCCTTTTGAGTTTTGAATATCTCCAACAATGGAGATTTCATGGCCTCTCTGGGCTCTTGTTCCAATGTTTGACCACCTCCAGCAGGAAGAAATTTTTGCTTAACTCTAATAAAAACTTTCTTTTGCTACAGCTTATGTCCATTGCGACTCGTCTTGCTGTGCATCTCTGAGAAAAGTCTGGCTCTGTGTTCCCTATGAAGCACTCACTAGGTGACTTAAACCAGTTATTTTCTCTCTCATTAAAAAAAAGTTTGGCAAGGTACTGAAAGCCCAAACCTGGGGAAAGTGTGGTCCAATAAATGCTGGGTAAAAGAGAATAATCACTTCTCTTGACCCACTGGCTATGCTTTTACAAATGCAGCATAATATGAAGTTAGTGCTCATTGCCACAAGGACACATTACTGTATCTCTTTCAACTTTTCCCTCAGATCCTTTTCTGCAGAGCTGCTTACTGGCCAGTTGATGCCCTCCCAGTATTGTTGCATGGGGCTGTGATGTCCCGAGGTGGTGTCTTTGCATTTGCCCTTGTTGAACCTTGTTGATGGGTTTCTGTTGGTTCATTTTTTCCAGTCTTTTGGGAACCCTCTGAACGGCAGGGAGGGCAGCGAGGGAGCCAATGCAGT
>NW_009258414.1:4008188-4017224 GCF_000687185.1 Egretta garzetta | reverse complement strand
TTATGTCCTGATTGTACCCGTGAATATTCCATTGAGGCTGTATAGAGCTATGTAGGTAAAATTTGTCAGGTTCATTTATATCACAAATGACACAATGACATTATAGAGACCAGGGCAGTGCTGTGGTTTAACTCAGCAGGCAGCTAAACCCCACACGGCCATTTGCTCACTCCCCACTCCAGTGGGATGGGGGAGAGAATCAGGGGGAGCAGGGGGGGGAAGTGAAATCTGTGGGTTGAGAAAAAGACACTTTAATAGAACAGAAAAGGAAGGGGGGAAAAAATGATAAAAAGCATATACAAAACAAGTGATTCACAATGCAATTGCTCATTACCTGCCAACTGATGCCCAGACAGTTCCTGAGCAGCGGTCATTGCTCCCCCCTGCCCCCTCCCCCCAACATCCCCAGTGTGGCTCAGCTGTCCTGGCTGTGCCCGCTCCCAGCTCCTTGTGCCCCTGGCAGAGCAGGGGAAGCTGAAAAGTCCTTGACCGGTGTAAGCCCTGCTCAGCAACAACTGAACCATCAGGGTGTTATCAACATTCTTCTCATCCTAAATCCAAACCACAGCACTGCACCAGCTACTAGGAAGAAAATTAACTCTATCCCAGCTGAAACTAGGACAGGCAGAAAAAAAAAAAGGACATGCTGTGCCTTCTAATCTGAAATTTCTAAGTCTGACAGTCCTTATGGTACTGTAGTGCCCTCAAACTTGCTTTGGGAGTCTGAGGCAAAAGCAATCCATACTTTTCACTGTCTGAATGTGTTGGTTAACTGACAGCTCCCAGAAGCTCAGGTGACCCAGACTATCATAAATTATCTCAGTTCTACGCTTTAACCATAACCATCTTAGGCTGAGAAACCTAAAATCAGAAACTTTTAAATTTTTGATACAGACACATCAGTTTCTGGTGTTAAAAATAATGCAAAGAGAATATTTAAAAGTGTTAGAAATGACGTCCTTTCACTCTGTTTTCTACCACCTTAAATATCAGTGTTCCCTACATGAATGCAGTAGAGTGTAAATAAGAGACCTGACCATGCAGAAGTTGAAACATGTTGTAATGAGATGGCAACACATTCAAGATAGCAAATGTTTGTAATAAACAACCCTTGGCTCTATTTATCACTACTCTGGGATATCCAGACACAGATGCTAGTCTTGAAACAGGACCACAAAAGTGAAGCCAAACACATTCAGAAGCCCTTTTGCTGATAAGAGCAATCTCACAGAGGTTTTTGCATGAGTAAAATGAATGTACTTGATTGAATGGTACCAAAGAGTAGATAGGAAAGCTTGGCAACAGATTATCAGCACTTTGGGGGAAAAAAATCTAGTTATGTTAGAAAAGGAGTTGCTGAGGTATGTTTGGCAGTAAAATAGTTATGCAGTGAAAAATAATTTACTCTTTTTTAACCAGTATTCCTGAAAATATCTAGATTAATATGCTCTTATGGCTCTGAAAAGTCACACAGTTATGTCAGTCTCATTGAAGGACACAGACCTTCTTAATTATAGAATTCCAGTAAGGAAATTACACACAAGCAAACTTCCTTAAAGATGCAAGCAATCCAGACAAGGATGTCATTGCATTATTCTATAATCACAAGTTGATTTCATCAAGTGATTTAATATACCATGTATTAGATTCAACTCTTAATGTACCTAATTCGATCAGGTGATGTTTTTGGTTTGAAAGGTGATGCATCTTGATTGAAGTGAGGTGCTGGATGCTGTGGAAACTACATCTAATGCAGCAGTGGAAGTGGCTGAGCCACTGAACGTCGTATGAGATTCAGGAAGTGGCATCACAAATTTAATGGGTAACATCATTTAGAATATGTTCCACTGTATGGACTTTCTACACTTCAGTATGAAATCACACATGTCTACAGTATGACAGTTTATTTTCCGTCTGAATTTTACCAAAAACATGTTTTGAAAACAAAGATAAAAGTACCATTTGAATAATCAGATTGTGGAAGAGCTGCTAAGTTTGAGCATGCAAACACGCAATCTGCTTTAATAACAAACAAAAATGACATTTGTTGAGAGACAGAATGAAGATGTTTGGGGTAAATGAGGAGAACTTATACAGTTGGCAACCACATTAGGTTTTGAAGGCTTTGCCAAATTTGTTCTGCAAAGGTAGAAGAAAAATTTAAGAAAATATCTTTGCAGATAATCAATAAATTATCAATATCAATAAATTTTAAAATCTGAATGACAGATCACTCAAGCTCAGTCAAGCATCGTCCTCAATCTCCCTGTGAATCTTAACATACAAGTTTCATGGATCAGAAAGATGAGAGAGGCTGGGGACTAAAAACACAAATAAACTTTGGCACACAGGGAGAGAATAGACAAAGCCATAAATATTACAGTAATATGAACCAAAGATAGGCTGCTGTATTTCAGGTTCACAATTTCCTGATGTTTTAGGCAAGTGTAGTGCAATTGTTACAGATGTAATATGGTAAGAAAGCACAGGGTTTCCTAAACCAGAAAATGAAAAAGAATGTTTTTCCCACTATTACTGAGATGTTTTCATAAAACATGTCTGAAAAATACCTGATTTTTTATTTTATTTGACATACTAATCATACTCAGAAAAGGCAGAGGCAATAAAGCTCGAAGAAGCTGTGCTGCTTAGGCCATTCATCCAAGGGTCTGTATGCTCCATGTTATCTTCAAGTCCTATTGACATTGAGTATCCTCCACAAGACTAATAGGAACAATGAGAAATATATTCCTGTCCTGATTCTGTCTTTTGCCGTAAGTGGAGCCACAACACAACTGAGCGGTTTTTCCCAAGGGATGATAATAGGCAACAACCTGAAAAAGAGAAGGTAACCCCAAGGATTTTCCTTATGTTCTTCAGGGTAACTCTTCATACCATAAAACATAACATTACTGGAATAACACCAAAAGAATGAATCTCCATCTGCTGTATAAATATAGCTACACAAAGGCAGGAAGTGTAATTTCTGTTATCATGCATGCTCATCTCATGTATTCACAAGATTTCTCAGTTCTATCAGTTTAAGTCCAAGAAGATGAAAGTTTTAACCTCTGCTGCAACCAATACAGTAAGTGTGGAAGGCTCCACCATAAATTGCCTTTTCTTTACCTTTTTCTGTCATTGTACAGATAATAAATTGTCGTCCTAATGTAACCAGTTTTATTACATTCTTGAACTTAGAAGAAGACAGATAATCACCTTTGCACCATTAGATTTGATTAAGTTAAACTAAGAAATTCCAACTGGAAAGCACTGAACTGTACATTTCATAGGCCAAGTTGAAATGAACAGGAATATTTTTCAGTACTAATGACTTGAAGGGATTTTGTTTTTACAGTTATGCAAATAATTTTCCTAGTTGTTTTCTACAGAAAATTAATGTCAAGGATATATTTAACAGTATGTAAGCTGGCATAATACAGAGCAATAAAAGCAACCAACCATGCAGGTGAAATTCTGTCCTTAAAATTCAAACCTAAAATGTTCCATCTTATAGACCTGTGTGTGTTAAGTGCTACTCATACATAATAGGTTACAATACTATTAATTCCATTAGTTCAATCATACTACTATGAAAAATTTTTAAATGAATGAAGATGACTTTTTAAATGAATGAACCTCTGACTTTCAGTTTTCAGACATGTTTCTGTTTTGTTTTTTAATTATTAAATTTCTTTCAGATAACTCAGGTGAAAGAAAGTTAATACAAACATTGTGTCTTCTGCAATCTTATTTGATGTAACTTATTTCATTTAAGTGGACTGTTTAAAAGTAATGGGATACTTCCACATTTTAAGAAACTTTCTGTGCTACTTTCTAGATGAAATAGCCAATGTGCAACTAGGGAATGTGACAGTAAGTCAGTCAGACACACACAGGGTATTATAAAAGTGATGCTCTGAGCATGTACTTAGGATCTCTGCAGGCCTTTACAGCTCATAGTGAACCTTTTGCTGCCAAGATCACAAAATTATTGCTACATGAATGCGCTAGACAAAAGATATCCTTGGAATAGATACATGAAGAGCAGTCTTATTTCCTGATTGTACTGCACTTATACCAAGGGAAAAAATATTTCTTTACTAAAACAATACAGTCTGTGCTTACCAATCAACCAGATCATCAAATCTGCTCCACTAAAAGCTATCTGATCTGGCTTCCAGGAAAGCTAGTCAATTAATTTAATTCTTAGCTAACTAATAGGCTAGCAGGTTCTTTTATGACTAGGTAAAGAATATGAAATTGCTGTATTTTCAATTAACTTGTGTTTATTCTTACCTGTTATATACTTCAACTTCATGTGGCGTCATTGAGACCAGTAATAAAAAGCAAGGATTACAGTATGGGACATACTGGAATCCTACTGGTTATACTGCTTGTTTCTACTATTGGAAGGATTTGCATCATAACTAAAGATTTGCTTGTGTTTTTAAGTCAGGAAAAAAATAAATTATGATGTCTGCAGCAGACACTTCTAGCTCCACACCCAGTGTCAGTCTCCTAGCCCATTACCTAAGCTCAGATGAATGAGAGTCTTAGCGGATGGGTTCTTTCCCCACGAGAAGCAACCTTTCTCATTTGGAGGGCAATGGTGCTGCCAAGCAATGGAGCTGTATAAGCAGAACTGCTGTAAGGTAGCCAGTGCATGCTTTTAAAGCAGCGTAGAGTTTCATTTTCTGAGGGGTAATTCTAGTTTGCTTGGATGGGGATGGAAGATGACTCCTGACTGCCTGCCTGCTTGAATTAGGAAACATGACGTAATACAGCTTTCTTATAGTGAAATGCAAAAACCATAACATAAACCTTCTGAGAACTTCAGCAAATTTTCAATAGATTCGTATTGGGAAAGGTTGTCCTGTCCTCGTGGGGACCTGTACATGAAACTCTTATTCTGAGCTTGTATGTAAGTAAATATGAAGTGGAATATTTTTTATTATGAAACTCATAATTTTCTTCTTGCCTTATTTCTCAATGAGTATCCAGATTGTTACCTATGTGTGTACAGATACGTTCACAATGAGGAATGAAATGAGTTGTCAGAGAGAAGAGAAATACCTGATAAGCACTTTTTCATCTCCGCATGAATTCGCTTTACAACCTAGACCCATGCTTTGTTGGCAGTTACGGTGGTTAACCAAGTAAAAAGAACCTCATAGCCAGATTAAAAGAAAGTTCTTTGAGTTCCTTTTCTTTACATGAAGGAATAAGCAAGTAAAAAGGTTATTAGTTATGCATGTTTCAGTAGGCATCATGTTATTAAACAGTGTGAATGCAAACTGAAAACTTGGTATTTTGCTGAGGCAATCATGGGGTGTAAGGTGAAGACAATTTGGCAGTGAAGTTAGATAGGAGTGAAGTATCTTTTTTTATGATTCATCTTTCACACATTTAGCTTGAAAGTGTAGCTCTGAATAATTCTGCTTTGGAATGAAGTGGCCTACCAAAGCCAAACAACGTGAGAGACTTGGACTGCAAACATACTGGCTGGATCGTCACTGCTGTGCTCATGACCAGCAAAGCTTCTGGAAAATGTGTGGTTTTGCAAGTGCTTCCCTGAAATGGAGCAACTTAATTTGGTTGCTCTGCAGGATGAGCTGATTTTGAGGGTGCTTAGACATTGATTCGTCAAACTCAAATTATTTTCAACAAAAGGTCAGACGTGGCTACCAGTTCATAAGATAACTATTAGCCCTGATTTAGATTTGAAATCGCTATAGATTTCTCACATTTTCCACATCCTCTGCCTTTCCAGGAACTTACCAAAAATAATGAAATTACTCAGGAAAATCACATTCATTAACATCTGTACTTCTCCAGGACCTGAGTGTTGACCACAAACCCTTGTAGTTATAAAATACTTCCGATCTTCTCTAACACTGATAGGAGAGTTACGTATTGTTTCTCAGTCACATTTCTGAGTGTAAAAAGGCCATTGTCCTCGCCCGCTGGTATAAACCTCTGATAACAGCTGAGTAGTAGGACATAGCTTCAGAATGGCAAGATTTTAAATAAATAAATAATAATAAAAAAAGCTAGCTAACAAATTTCTTAGGCAAGACCTTCATGATAAACTCCTGCAGGTCTGAATTTCTGAAGGTGTTCCTCTTATTGGGTGTGTGTATCCTAGTGTTTAGTACAAAATAAACCTCATATGTGCAAACAAGTTCATTAAAATTGCAAGAGCCTGTAGCACATTTGTAACAGCTTGCCCAAAGGTTAACATTTATAGTTTTGCATTGCCAACATCCTGCTTTTATGGGGCACATTTATATGCTAAATTGCCTATTATGTTAAGCTGTAAGTTCCCATTTAGCAGCATCAGGAATAAGATTTGACTATAAGTGTTTAGATTTTATTAGTGCTATGCTAGTCTTCTTAACAGCTCAAACTTTCTACAGGCTGAAAATTTGCTGCATCCTCTACAGAGGTTCTTGAGATGTGTTTAGGGACAGCTGAGGATAAGGAGCATGGGGAGAAATGTAAGACACTGCTCACTGATTGGAAAAAGGTGCCTTACTGCATCTCACCTCTAAGCAAGTCCTAAATGTCATGCTTAAGCAATGATTGCCTTTAAAACAATCTCAGTAACATCCCCTTCTTGAGTTAACGAGACCAAAAAGGTCAGCTGAAAATATTCCAAGAAGAAGGGTGTTTTTATTGGTAAGTAAATATGTCTAGCTGTTTTGCTTTTGCTGTAGGTTACATCCCAATGCATGACCTAACAGAATGAAGTATGATATACCAGCCACATAAACTGAAGTGGCAAATTTTAGCTGTATATGCAGGTCTCAAAGATAAGAGAAATGTATTTGCTAGTGAAATTGTCTAGCACTCAGTCGTCCCTTGCTAACAAGTAGTTCTCAGGAGATTCTGGGGCTGAGGGATTTACCAATATCACAAAAGCCTTTCAATTCTAGGTCACCAGTTTGTCAGAGCAGGGGCCCGATTTTAGATATTACTTTAGAAACATCCATAAATATTTGCTGTCCTTGGTAGTGACTGAAGTCTGTCAGTGGTGACTATTGAAAGTGACTTGACAAAAATAACAGAAGCTCAAGTCCTTAGCCTAGGCCTTCTCTGCAATTTGGAAAAAAAGAGTGAGAAATTTCTTTTTGAATGCTTCTGTCAAAAATGAGAATGTGAGAACATTAAGATGCTACTCTGCTCCTGAGCTTTTTCTAGCATGCTGGAAAAAAAGCACTCGCAAGAGATGGGCTTCACAAGCTGAGCAGGGCAGTTTTGCAGACTTATTTAAGTTCACATAGTGGGTGTAAGAATGATGCTCTGTGTTTTAGATCATCAAAAGGCTTTGGAAGCATAAGCCATTTAAATCCATTATTGTTGTTGTAATTATTAGACTGCTGCTATTCACCCCAACCATAAGTGGAAAACGCAAAAATGGAGCTTCAGGTTGTTCATTTAGAAAAAGAAATATTTTCTGAGTGAGAATCACAAATGTGTTTTGATAAAACAGGAAGTTCTTAGGGGCAAGTAAGAATGAGAACAGTAATGTAAAATCTGCTGGCACAATCCACAGCTGAGGAGGGCTACTTCAGGCGCTGATTAAATAGGATTGCAGAGAGTTTTGAGTGTGCTCTGCAGAACTCAGAATTTTTAGTGATTGTAGGAGTGGGAGTGAGGAAGGTACTTTCCATGTAAAATACAATATCATTTCCAAGAGACAGAGGTCCCACATGAAAGCTCTGAGGTCTCTGTAGGAATCTGTCTGACTGAACATGCTGACTTTGTTGTAAAGTAAAGGCTGCAACCCCTAGCAAATGCAGACAGTGCTTTACCTATTAAGACAATCCATAAGGGAGAGACTTGAGGAAAGTAGCTCAGAAAGTTTTTTAAAAAAATGACCTATTTAAAGTTACATTTTTCAAATCATTTAAGGAGAAGACTTAGTTAATGCTACTTAATCAAAGTTCTCTGCAAATAACTTAAAGGTGACAGGTCAGCAAAGACAAGCTTATTTAAAGACTGTATATTAAGATTTAAAATGCTAAGAGTCTTACCAAGTCTAATCTGCTAAGAATTATAATAAAGTATAAGAGAAGTTCAAACCTTATTTATTTCAAGATCAGATTTATTATTTTTTGAAGACCTTGCAGGCAAAGAAACAGACAAGAATTAAACCAGCAACTATTTCTCTGAAAGCACACAGCCTATCTATACTAGTGGTTGAATGATGATTGGTCACTTCTGTTACCCAGAATAGTTAGGATTTCGGTTGATAGGTCTCTGTAGTCTAAATGGGTTTCTGTGGTTTAGGTGGTTGTACTTATTTACTTTCGAAGTTGGGGTTTTTTTATATAGATATGACATGACATAACATCTGTAAATATGCTGCAACACTGTGCTAATTCCAAGTTCTTCTTGGATGTAAATTTATGTTTTAAATAGCTGTTGCTGTAGTTTGAAATGAAAACGGTGACCTTAACAAGCACTATCATTATTATGCCTTCAAGGGGCTTATACACACTCTCATTCACTCTGATATGTTATATCTGAATATCTTGGTGTTCTGGGCCTATTATTTTGCTGAAGTCACTAGAAAAAAGGGGCTATGCATTGCCCTATGTTGCTTTCTTCAGATACAGTTCATAATAAACCACTGCACAGTAGGATTCTGATTTCAAGTTAGTAATTGGAATCGTATTTTAATTAGAAATGTGCACCTAGAACTTTACTTTTTCTATGTCAGAGTTACATGGTGAATATGTAATTGAGAAACAAAGCCCAAGTGATTTTCTGCTTTTTATTAGGATAAGGAAGTGGGGGCTCTCCAGTGGAGGCATTACAGACTCCTGGAAGGAGAGTGCGTTCATTGCTGTAAGGTGGTGTTCACAGCTGGGAAAGGAGAAAACATCAGCTAATGAAATGGAGCAAACCACAAGTTCAAAATTCTAAAGAAGACTTGACATAACCACTGATATATTACTAGCCTAAACCCAAAATATAACTCAGCCTTGCAGTTGGGTCTGTGAGAGCGACAGGATCTGAATGCCCTTT
>NW_009258414.1:3979175-4008146 GCF_000687185.1 Egretta garzetta | reverse complement strand
GGTTTCTGAGAGAGGGGGGAAAGATTGCACCATTGTGCATTCTCTAAGTCAGTGCTATCCCAGCAAAAAATAGTCGAGGACACATTTTAGATCCATTTGAAGATTTGTGAGGCATATGTGTCAGGCATATTAAGAACAAAGCAGCAAATGCACACAGCTTTTAAATACCAAATGATGTGCTTTAGTTTAGAATGAAGCAATCAGTGTTTGGAGAATGCTCTTAATAACACTGTCTCTCCTGGAAATTACCTATTCAGTGCAGGAAATTTCTGTTTGATTATTTCTACAGGTAAACATTGTATTTATTACATTCAGAAAACAGCAGTTTTATAGCTGAGCCTACACATACTCTTGTAGCATTTTCCTTCTCCTTTACATTTATAATAAACATGAATTATATATGGAGACAGCCGTGCTTTGTTTAAACTGCTGCACTAAGTACTCCTTGACAGCAGTAAATCAATGGTTTGCTTTCTTATACATTTGAATGAATGTAATAACTGGAATAAACAATTAATCTGATGGATACACAGGAACTCTGCAGCTACGCAGGAGTAAAAGAATAACATTGTTCCACTGGTCATACATTTGTCATTTGTTGATGATCACACTTTACTGACACTGTGTATTATTTGTCTAATTATTTGATTCTCAAAGTTATTTTGAATAACTTACTTAGTCTGCACTTACTTAAACTGATGTCTGACAAAGTTCTTTTCTCGATCTCCAACTAATAAGCCAATTAAGATCTGCTTTGGAAGCTATTAACCAGATTCCAGTTTCTATTTTTGCTACCTAATTAAATCTAATGCACCTGGTACTACAGTGGCACTCAGGCACCTAATGTGTTAATACTTTTTTAAAAGAATGCCAGTATTTGTATGAAATATATACACATACATAAATATATGAGATAAAAAACATATATATATATATCTCAAAACACTAAAATACCAATGACTACTCGCTTATTAACTTTAAAGACCAGCATGAGCTCCAGTTGGGCCATAAGGCTGTTTGGATGTGACAGGAGACAATAAGCGAGAGAAATTGTTCAGAAGAGCTTTCATTAGACTTCTGCTACCTGGTGCTCTGGTTTCATGGACATCATTAAATTAATGGAGGAAACAAGAATGGCTGTACAGCGACATTCTGCGGACAAGCATGAAGCATTAGGTAATAAATTCACAGAACTTGTTCCATTTTGTATCTCCTCATTTTAGAAATGGAGGAATTGGAACCACTTACGTGAGAGAAAGGAAATCTTGGTGGAATGTTCCTGTTCCTGTTCCTCTGTCTTCCTTGCTAAGTGAAATCAAGGAACAAGGAAAATGATCTCTTTCTGACTGTGTTGTGCTTGCCAAAGCTCATGGATTTCATCATTAAGTGCAGAGGTGCTGGATAATTTCTGGAAAAACACTGATTAAAATTGGTCTTGCACATACACAGACCTGAATGTCGCCTACCCAGACAGTCAAGTCCTAGGCAAACTGTTTACCATAGTTTAAGGACTGCAACAAGCAACCAAGACAGGTAGACCTTACCTAAAAATTAGGTATTTCTCCTCCATGAAGCTTCTTCTTTCTCTAGTATAGCCTACATTCTCAAATTAAGAATGTTAATCACAACATATGCAACCACATAACTGAGGTCAATTCATGGAAGACATTCTTGGTTTCTGTTTGAGGCTGACAGTGACCAAATCTGTTTGGGACAGGACAAGTCCAGAGGCATGAGCTTGCTTTTGGGATGCAAGAGGCTTAATTGATAGCAGTACTGTGAAAAATGTTTTTCTTTTCTTTCTGCCGGTCCTGTGAAAGGATTCTGAGTAGTTTGTGTGCAGCCAGTGGTATTGATGTTTAAATGATCAAAAACTCAGCTTTGAACACTTTTGTCTTGAGGCCTGGATAATTTCTTACACTTTTAAAAAAATGAAACCAAACCATTGTATAGCTGCTGAAGAAAGGCAAAGCAAGGTCCTGTGATGGACACATATGTTAAAAAAATTAAAATCCCAGAGTCATTGCAACAATTAGCACGGTGTTAGACTTCCCCTAAAGGAGATTTCAGTTGCAGTGCAGTGTAATTGAAAAATAACCTATCTAAAAGCCTGATTCTGCTTTTTAAGTTTCCATGACTAAAATGGAAGAGGTAGGGCATCCTTCTGAGAGACTCTGGGTCTCCATCTCAGGTAGTTTAAGTCATTCGGCATTATGGGAACGAATACACCCTACTTATTGCAGTTTGGCCATGTATACAAGAAGTGATTAAGACAGGCACTTGCTATAGTCCAAGACTGTAGGAAGGAGAGGGAGGAGGGAAATTACATGGCAAATGCCAACCAGGTGAATCTCCACATGCTAAACGGTGAATATTATGTCTTAGGCTACAGTTTCCCCTGCTAGACCACTATATGCCGGACACAGCCTGATTTCAGTCAGGCACATTTTATATATTTTGTTCGCTTGTTTTCATTGTATTCTGTGTGTGGGAAGGACAAGCCAAAGAAATTTTTTTACAAAACTTAAAAATGATGGAACACATTCTTTAAATTTAAACTTTAAATTTCAGAGGTACAGTGGTGCTGCAGTTAAGGAATCTTTTCTCCTAAAGTGTTAAAGAGCTGTCTTTGGACATGTGCCTTTCTCCCTGGTCCTTTCTAACTTCACCCATAAATTATAGCTGCATCCTCAACCAAGTTTTCTTCACAGAAAGCCAAGTACAGAAAGCAACTGTCCCCAAGGATCTCCCGTTATCAAACTAGAAGTCAACCAGAATTTCTCCAGCCATCCTCCTGCTACTCTTTAGCAGCTCCGTAGGCATGTCCTGACCATTCAGGAAGACAACATATTTCTACCCTATCCCATCCAACTTGCCAACACTACTGAGAAACATAAGGCTGCTTTTCATTTGACAGCAGTGTAATCTGCTGTACAAAACCCACATGAACAAGAAATTGAGTCTGTGACACAGGCTTTCAGGTTTCTCATAGTTGCTGAGAATTATTACTCTGTCCTGCTATGCGCCGAGGCCGCGGGCACAAAGCCTGGCTCTGCAGCAGCCTGCTTAAACTGGGCTTGCCTGCGAATTTAGAGTTCCAGACTCTGGACAACAGTCAGTGTCTAGCATGCAGATTGGTCAAGATTTTGTAAATTCAGGCATATAAATTGAAGACCCTGAGCTGACATACAAGCAATCTGCTGTTCGCTGTCCTGGATTTCAACACAGTGGATATGAGAACAATTCTTCCGTCAAAATATGACCTGTAATCTGACCTGTAAGTGTCTGCTTTTGTAAAACCTCGTCTAGCAGTTCCAAAAGGTAGCTGTAACAGTGTAACACACCTGAAATTTGAAGGTTTGTCTCATGTTTAGGTGAGTTAAACCTCCAGAACTGAAACCATTTTCAGTTCTAGTTTATAAAAAGCAATAAAGGATGAGTTTGTGTAGGAATAGTCCACAAACCTAGCTGCTTGTCTTTTTGTAATTAAGCAAAAGTCTAGATATATAGAAAAAGCAAAAATAGATTATTTTTACCTACACATTTGGCTTTCTGTCTCAGAAACAAGCAGATCTAGTGGACATTAGTGGTTAGGGGAAGGGAGAGCAGCTTCTCAAGAACTCGTTTTATTTTTTGGCAGATGCTTTTAACACCTGAGGTAAAAGTAGATTAGAATAAGCTCTGCATCAATGTAGAGGTTAAAAGATGGTAAAAGATTTTTTTGTTGTTGTTATTGTAAAAGACATTTCCTGAGCTATCTAATTTAAAGAAGTTATCTGTTCCACAGAGGTAATATTGCACTTAAATAGGAACCCTGATTTTAGATAAAAACTTGCTTCATATCACAAAGTCAGAATTGACTTTTCTATGGCAGATGGGGAAATATTTCCAAAACCTACTCCTTTTTGAAGCATCCTGGAATGCAGATATTACACGTTTACTCTTTATGTCCAGAAAGAGTTGTACGTTTGGGGAGAATGGGGCAAAGCATGCCACAGATTCCTTTTATTAGGAAGAAATAGCATTATTAAGTTAGTTGTTTCCTTGGTAATATTTATGAATAATCACACAAATTCCTCTGCTGGTGAAGGACACATCAGGTTGATTAATTTCAGTCTTTTTTGCGGTTTTTAATTCTTCTCTTACATTGCTTTTCCTTGTACTAGCTAACAATTTGGTCATATTCCTTAGATCTTCCTGTCTGCTCTTTTTATTTTTTTTCTTCCCCCAAAGCTACACTAAACCAACAAACTTGTGAACTCTTTTGCCTAACGTGTGCCTTTATTCCAGGTCTACCACCTATCAATATGTATCCCAAATAGGGATTGGAGGGTTGGAGTTTATCTTGCCTCAAACCAACAGCAAGATGCTTGCAGGTCAAATATCCCTGCAGCTTGGATTTTCTTTGTGCCAGTATATTAAAAACTGGATGGAAAAAAAAAACTCAACAAGCCCTCTTCATTTTGTCCTTGAAACCTCACAGACAGCTCTACTTCATGAAAGGAACAGAGGTATTTTTCCCGTAACTGACGACAGGCCTGTGTCACTTGCAATACGGATCTGATGCACTTTAATCCTTAAGGTTATTCACTGTATTTCCACTTACTAAGGCACTTACGCTCTCGTGCCATGCCTCTTGTGCTGTCATACACATTTGTGTGCTTAGAAATGCAAGTGGGCATACCTAGCTGAACTACTACTATCAAAAGATAATCTTCCATTTTAGCTTTAGGCTATGCTAAAAGTTTCTTAGAAATGGTCATAAATGCACAGCATGCTGAAGTGGCCACAGCCACCAAATTCATAACTGGATGTCTCATCTTTCATAATAATTTTAATGCTTAGTCCTTCATTTGGTAACATAAGAAGGTATGGTAACTCATTATGTTTCTCTCCAAATTACTCCATGTCAAATTGACATTTCATTGAAAAAGTCTACTTAAAAAGTATGAGAAGCTGGCCAGTTAAAAACTTCCAAAAGTAAACTTTTCCTTGTTTATGAAAGCATAATTACAGAGTGAGAGAGACGATGTAAGTATGAAGGTTGGATAAGGCTGATGATTACCAAAAGCCAAATGACAATGAAAATAAAATAGGGCTTTGAATTAAAATGACCTAATTTTATTTCCCTTCTCCCACTGACTGGCTTTAATAACTTTTAAGGACAATGCTGTTCTGCATGACCACACCAGTATTGCATCCTCTTCAGAGATGTGAGTCCTCCTCTGCATTTTTTGTGAAATATAGTGAAATTAAAATGACTGATAATTGAGTTTGTAAAACAGTTTGGCAATCAGGAAGGTGAGCGTAGTTTTGATACAGCCAAGAAACTTGCTGGCATTAATTTTTGTAATATTAGGGGGAAAGAAAAAAGTCAATTACCAGATAACATTTACTGGCTAATCTAAGGCCTGGGTGTCCTTACATTTTGTTTAACCTCTTCACAGATGTCTGATGGAATGTGGACAGATAATTGAGTGCAGGATCAAGTCTTATTCCTGGAATGGCTTTTAGGGCTACTGAAGTAAATTTTCTCAGTCCGATAACATCAAGAAAGCTTTAAGTAAATGGAACATCTTGTATTGTGGTCTGAGAGATATGAAACATGGCACTGTAATACGCAAGCCCGTCTTATTCTCAAGAAATATGCCAAAGGAAGCCAATAGCATTCTCATTAAAAAAAAAAAGAAGAATCAATCAGAATTCAAAAAGGGAAAATTGATTCCGCTTTTTAAATCCATGAAACTGCATGTAGTAATAAAATGTGTTAAATCCAGTAGTGCCTAGTCACTATTTCCTTTTCCTTGTGTATACAATGTACCCACTGTCTGCTTCAGTTCTGTTGGAGGTGATAATCACTCGCTGCCAAACCAAAAGGAAAAGCAAACCGTTATTATTCTCATGGCAGTAACAGGGTTTTTTTGCAATGAAGGAGCGTGTGCACTCCAATTATTTGACTTCCTGTCAGAAAACTAGATGTTACTATGGTTGTTTTCTGCTTTCCAGTCGACGTGCTTACAGCACTGCATTTTCTAATCTTCCTGGTGCACAGGCTGACATTGCAGCACCACAGTATAGTCTGTTACCTTCTGTCACATCTGCTTAGATCTAAAGTAACATGTATATACTAAGACACAACCTGATGAAACACAGCACATCGGCAACATAAAGTCATGCTCCTTCTTGGCCTTGGGGACTAGTGTTGAAACTGAAATTCCAATACAAAAGTCATTGCAGGCAATACTGCATTTTTCCTGGAGTCATCGATTAAGTGAGAATATTCCATTTTCAATAATGACAAAAGCTGGTAATTAATGAAAACATTTACTAAAATGTATTATTTCAACATATGTTTTTTCTTATTGTCTATTTTACAAATGTTAATGGGAAAGTCATAAATGAACAGAGGGCCAATCTAAGTCATTCCTACTGCTTATTAGAAACCAATTCAATATGTGATTAAACAATGTACAAGCTTTGTTCTAATCCTATTCATGAAGTGAATTTTATTCTGTAGAAATAATTTTTTCTGTAGAAAGATCGTATATAGAAAGCATGTCTTGACAGATTTATCAACAAATTCAATTAAACTAAAAGCTAGAATGTCTACACTAGCAAAATTGTACAAGAGAAATTGCTTCATGAAGTTAATGATAATGTATTATGTCTACTGATGATCCAGCCTTCTGATTCCAGTTTAGATTTAGAAAGAGAAAAAAAAAACCCAGATCAGAATCCTTTGCCCTGTCAAAATACAAAAGAATACAACTGTTTTAAACTTAACATGAACTGAAGGCTCATAAAGATCTTACTAAAAGAAATTGTAAGGTGCTTATTGCTGGTAGAGGATAATGGATGGTATGTTCAGGAAATGAAATTACTTCAGTGAGAGGGGTCTTCTCTGCAACCACGTAGAGACCTTGCACTGAATGCTTCATTCCTTGTCTTTGCCAAGTAGAAAAAAATGTTCAAGTATTATAAATTCCCTTTTCCCTGGTAGGGGATCAAGCTGGGGGAGACACAGATCATGACTAATATTTATTAAAATCTTTTATTAAGCTGGTATTGTTAATAGAATCTAGCCTTTATTTTAATTACAGCTACCTATACAACCACTTACTCCCCAAACAATTCAGTCATACACACACTCCCATGAGGTCACAGTTATGTGGATGGAGCAAAGGGGAGGCCATGGAGAGCCATGATGACGCCAGCAGCTTCTAGGTAGGTGTGAAAGGGTGTATGTATGATATCAGTGTCTTTGTTTGACTACAGCAGCCACCACCTTCTTGAATGTGGTACAACCCGTTGTTGATGCTACTGTGTACTGGTGGCTTTGGACAAATTCAGCAGACTTTTGTCTTTTTATCCATTTTTGCAGGTTCAAGCCAGACCATTAATCTCCAGAGTTTATCAGACCTTGGAAAGCTTTTAAACACTTCTCTCAAGACATAATTATCCTCTCTTCAGCTATTTTCTGCTAACTTCCTCTCCATCCACACACATCGGTTCCTCTAGACCCATTTCATACAACTTCACACAGAAGACTCTGACATACCACTGAACTTTCAAAAGTGTATATACAAAATACTATGACAACATTGTATTCCTGCCAGGTTGCGCACAGAGTGTTGAGGTGCATAGCCTTATCCTGACTATCTGGACAATGTTAATTTATGATCACGACTAATTTTCCATGTCCTGCTGGATTAACATACTTGCAGCCCATTTGTGGTCTGGAACCTGATATCAAGTAACTAACGTATGCTGAAAAGCCTTGTAAGGAAAAAAAAAAAAAAGCTGAAGAGCTTCCATTTGAATTTATTTCTTCATTTTTAGTTTCAAGAGGGGAAAAAAACCCACCACCTATTATATTTAACTATTAACCATATCATTGATACTTGAGAAATAAAGGACCTTCTGTTGGGGTACTGCTGGATCTTGGCTTGCTCATAATAGTCATTAGAAGAAGAATAGTGTTGATTTTGCTCTTTGAGCACTGGCTGCTTGTTATATTTTCCTTGTTGTGTACAGGTTGCTGTCTGTTTTCTAAAAGACAAAAGAAAATCAATACAGGTGTTGAAAAGGAACCTTGTGTATTCAACTTGACAAACAAAGTTCTTAAATAAGTGCCAAGAAAAGTAGTAATAGAAGAAATATGAATGTCAGACTTAATTACCAGTGTGCACATAAAGCAATATTGTTTTTTTCAAGTACAGAGACCCAAGTGGAAAAAGTGAAAAAGTATTTCCAGGAAACACAAAAATGGACTGATAACATACATTTGCGTTTCAGGTATGTTTATGTCCTTTCCTTTAATACTGATGTATCTTAAATGATTTGTTGATACAGGGAAAAATTAAGAGAGAAAAATTAATTCCTCATACTTAAAATATAAAGAAAAAGTCATGAATTTTATTTTAGTTGTTGGCAAGAATTACTGAATCACCTGTATAATGTTTTAGGTTCTAGCCTCTGAATATTTCAGTGCATTCATCTGGGAATTCTGAAGATGAAGAAACTTTAAATAATTTATGATCCTCTCAGGAAAAAAAAATGGTGAGTCTGCAATCTTATGTTTTGGTGGTGAGGTTTTTTTTTTTTCTTTAAGCTAATTCTACAAGAGAAGTAAAACATACGGATATATTCTCTGCCTGCTCCTGAATTAAGATACTGATAAAAAAATAAACAGAGGTAACAAGCTGGGTATTGAGTCACTATATTGAACATAAATTAATTGTTTAGTTCTTTACTATATTAAGCTGTCTCTAAATTTCACACTGATTTTCTCACTGATTTCAAATTAGTTATAAGAGTACTTTTTCTATCCCTTAATTGGTACCACAATTCAGAAGGCTTAGAAAGAAATACAGAGAGTCTTTTCAGGTAAGAAGCAGAGCAGATCATTCACCTGAGAAAAACTTATCTACTAAAGGTAGAATTAATGATGTCTAGTGCTAGGCTTTTCCAAGATTCCTGTCCCATTTCCCATATAATTTGTAAGTTGCTTGCCAAGACAGAGCTGCCCAGTAAAATTAGACTTTGATGTACTAACAAGAGCAGGAAGGGCTGCCAGTGTAAAAAGACAAGCAAACCAATCCCAAAATATGTAACAGTTTGCTGTGAGGGTGAGAGAAGGTACATCTAAGAAAGAGTTGGGGAAATAAAAAGCCAGCTATGTGGTCTTTTGTTCATTGACACCATTTCACAGGCAAGATGTAGTAGGGGAGAAAAGGGAGGACACCAGCTATTAGATATTGATATTTGCCAGTTCTGTAGCTTTCAGTTGCAGGCTCTGGTGTCTACCTTGTAAACACTTAAATACTTAAGAGAAGCAAGAATGCAAATGTAAGAGTAATATGAGCTACTGTGACGGACTATAAGAAGCTTTAAGGTTCAGTTATCTTTCCCATTTCTTTGTCAATCTTCTGGTCCTTCTCCCACTTCCCCAGCCTGCTCTCTTTTAATATTAAATTGTTTAATTGTTGATACTAAATTCTCAGACAGAAGTGAGCAGAAGGAGAGGAGCATCTTCATAGCTGCTTTGGATATTTAGATAGGGAACACCAGAATTTAGAAACTGGTTGGAGAATAGTGCTTTGTAGATTAATGCAGAATCATATAGAGAAAGGTGTTTGTGAGCATGCGTGTTTGTTTAATGAAGAGTTTTGTTACCCTCTGGTGTTAAAAAGCTGACACCAAAAAGTCACAATCTAGGCTTAGATTCTGTTTACGTTTTGGTGTAGATTAACAAGATTTGTCTATTAAAGTCATTGGACACTCAGGATGGTGTCTCAGGACATAGTTAATTCTATAGGTCCTGTATAAATAATCATTATAAGAAGAAAAGATATTTATCTACAGTTGATTTTGCACAAAATAGCCATTACTTTGCTACTGTAAAACCAAAGGTTTTTGTTAGTATTTTTTGAACACTTCACAATGAACACAAAAATAAGTTTTCCACATCACTTTCAGCCCCAGCCAGCTTTAGCAGTTTCAGAGGTACCTTGGTAACGTGCCACCAATATATACTGAAAAATGAGAGAAAACACTGATCCAGAAATCCTTATAATTCAAGTAATTAAAAAGGTACAGTTCTGAGCAAAGCAGTTTGTGTTTATACTCTACATGTTATGCAATAAAAAAAAAAAATCAAAAGCTCTTTGGGACTGTGCTTATTTTTTAATGAAATCAATGTCAGCATCTAGTTACTAATAAGAAACTCTCAATAACAGATCCTTGCAAGAAAGAAAGTTATTTCATCTTCAGGCTGATAAAAGGATTAATAGAAAACAGCTCTCTATGTGTGCGTGCTTGTGTGCATGTCTGAATGTTTAAACAATCTTGAAAAATAATACATCATTCACCTCAAGCCCGTATAAACAAGACTGTCTTGTCCCACTAAAAGCAAATAAGAACATATATTTAAATGTGATGGATTCAGGAGTGTATCTTCGACTGATGATAATGGCTTTAATAAGCACACACACACACACACAAAAATCTTTCTTTTGAAACTATGGTCATGCTAAGGTTTTGTGAGAAGTTTTCACAGTAGGGGTTTTTTTATACCTACCCACTGCCAACTTATCATACTTGCTAGGATTTTCTGCAGTAGCATACTGCACACTATGCAGTAGACTTACTTACTATGTAAAATACCAGCAAAAAAGGTTGACATAATGACTCATTACAATTTAAATCTTATTACACAAAGCTTCATTCAAGTCAATATACATAGTACAGAACCACAGGGGTACATTTGAGCCTGGTGTGAGAGGAATGAGTCATGCAATTCTCATTATGGTTAATAGAAGACGCACATCTATTGCTTCATGTAAGCCCCTGGAAGTGCACCTCGCAATTCATATTCAAATCACATTGGGCAGTGGCTACTCCAGTAAACAGTCAAAGTAAAATAGCTACCTTTCAAACTTTAAAGTTAAACTGATTCAAAATTTTTGGAAATGACATTGCATTGTATTGATGACCTAGTACAAATACATCGTTGGCAGTGATGATTACTCCTAATTGCCACAGGAATCAGTGGAGCCTTTCAGAAGCTTACAAAAGGAGGGACATAAACCACCTTAACATGGACCATGTCTTTCCTCTCGTCTTGTTATCTTTACTGGCAGACCACTAACTTTGCCCTTCCTAGACTGTTATAAACATTGTTGTCCACACAGAAATGGTTACTACTGAACCTGGCCACTTCCTTATTAAATTTTACAATATTTTAAATTTTTTTTAATAAACTCTGCTAGAAGACTAATAGCTTATATACTTATGGTTTTAGTTGCTTGTTTTACTAATGGCTTGTTCCAGCTAATTAAAGGAAATCTCCAGGAAATCTCTTTCTTCTGATAAGTAGGTTGCACAAACAGCTTCAAGGAGAATGCATCCTTCCAGCCATAAATCTGTACTTATAACTGCCAAGTCTGTTTGCATAGTCTAGAATGGTATGCCTTTAACTTCAGTTTTATTTTATTATTGTAGATTCATGTGCTGTTAAAAAGAGATATTATAAATTATTGGGGGATTTTTGAAAAAGCATCCTGTGAAATATTTTTAATTATGGACAATGCTACTGTAGTTTATGATCAGGTATAGTTTTTTACTGGGAATATCTACATCAAAAAGCATTGAATTCTCAAAAAAGTGCATCCTATCTTTCAAGCTGACAAAAGTGATTCTCCTTTTAGAATTAAGGGATTAAGGGAAATTAAAGGATTTGATTTATGAATGCAAACTGCAAGATCCTTCTGATCTTTCCAACTTTTTAATTTTTCCTAGCTTTTGCAGAAGATAAACACCCAACTCAATTTTAATTCAGATAGCTTGCATTGCTTACAGAATACTAAACTTAAAAAAAAACCCCAAACCCCAAAACTCCAATTATCAGCAATATTTTGAAAAAACAAAGTTATGTGTGTTGTGAAAGCAGTCTAATGCAAAACTCAGACTTTATTAAAGATGAAAGCGACATAGAATGTGTGTTTGAATTTGCTTCTGAATGAATTCAAACAGCTCTTGCTAAATCCTCAAAGAGCAGAAAGGTACAGGTTACCAGTGCAGTGCTGCTTCTGCAGAATTGCAGCATTATCAGGAATTCAGCTTCATTGCTGAGATTTAGCGGAGAAGCAGTAGAGCACCCCTTATCCAAAGGGCTTGCAAAGGCACTTTCTGAAAGAGCAGGATTTCCATTGTGTCTGTGTTGTGAGCTTGGCAGAGGTATTCATCAGCCATTATTGAGTTAGAAGAAGGCATGGCTGGAGTGAGGAGGATTGATCTGAATCCTCCCTTGGCTAAGTTAACTATTGAGGGATCTATGCATATCAAGATGAAGCACTGAAAAGTGATAGGAATGACGATAGGAAACTGGTATCACTGTCTGTCTTTTTCTTTACAGTGCATTTGAAAAACTCTGGCTTGTTGTTCTTGGGTTTAACATTCTTTTCTTCCTCTGTTAGCTTTCAGAAACATTATCTTTGCTAAGTTTAGTATTTCTTGAGTTTGCTGGGCAATTCTGTAGGGAACTACAGAGTAGCCGTTTCCTCTGAGATGATCTGGCATAGGGGAGAAAGAGCTATTGACTTTCTATTCAAGCTGCAGTCTTGTGAGAAACTGAAGGCGGCAAGAGGTGTCCAACAGAAGCCTGGCCTAGCTGTGCTTTCTTAGTCAGCCCTCCCTGTCCTCAAATGTCATATCATCTCCCAAAATTATTTCTGGGGTTAGTATTGCCATCCTTGCCTTTCCTGTTTATGTATTGCTTCTCTTCCAGAGGAATCCACACCTTTTCTTTCTCAGACACAGGACCATGAGCTAAGTGGACCCAGGAGAAGCATTCATGCATTCTCCTTGCGGAGGTCCCTTAACCTGGATAGCAGCTGGGCTTGGACCTCTCAGCTCTGTAATCATGTGGGCTGTATTTCCTCCGCACAGTTTTGTGCAGCTTTCATCTTATATCTGCAACATCTTTCTGTACATTTTACAAGTACACATTTGCCTTACTGACAGCCATCTGAAATGCTTCTGCAAGGAGCATTACTCTTTTCCTCTCTTTGTATCCTTTCCTTTTCTTTTTTTTTTTTTTTACCCATTTCTGTCACTTCACAGATAACCTGACTGTCACGTGCCTTTATGGCCTTTCCTCCAACTCGTCATTTCACATGAGCTATTCATACATCAAGTGCCACCACTGATTAGCTTCTGATCTCAGCTTGTTCAGATATTTACTGGAGTTAGGGACAAACACATTTGTTCTTTGTCTTGTGCTGTTCTTCACCCTCTAGAGGTCTTTTCTACAAAAACACATACAAAACCATTTCAGGGTTTTCCCTGCAGTCTTTTTCAGGGAGAAATAAGTACCTTTTGCTTATATGCTGCTCGCTCCCTCTTCATGACTTTCACTTGGCTGAACAAACACACTTAGGGAGATTTTTATGTCCTCAAAAAAATCCCCAAGCAGATGTATCTTTTGTTATTTTCCTGTTCATCCAACTTTAAAAGACTTTGCTACTATTCTCACAATAAACTTAGCAAAGGTAAGACTGGGGGGTCTTCAGAGTATAACCATTATGGGAACTAAGGTATTTATCATCTATTATTCAAATTTTGCACATATCGATAACTGGCTTGTATTTGGTATGCAATTTGGGATGTCTTTTTCTTTCTGGTTATTGCAGTGACTAGTACAACTAGGCCACTGTATGCTACAATAAAAACTAATAATAATATTTTTCTTATTAATAAAGATATTCAAAAACAAGACCAAGGAGTTATGGTTTAAGTCTGGTTTATAATAATTTTAAATAAATATAAAATTGATATTATAATTTATAATGTTACCTTTAAAACCAGATTATTAAGACCTGACAGCTTTGTAAAGGAATAAACAGAACATAACTTTGCCAAATAAAGAATAAGCATGGAATTCAATGACTCCGAGTAGCTCCACATCTCACGATCTTTACTTCCTTACTTGGTTTTCTTTATCTCAAGATCTTTATTATTTTAAGTACTTCAATCTTAAGAAACCTATGAATATATGAACTTATTTTCCTCACCTACTGTGCTTTTCGTGGAGCACCAGCTGTTAATGGGATTTTAGTCCCAGGGACCAGATTAAAGTCAATCTGAAGTAAAATTCCCTCAACCATGCATAATGCGGTTGTTGGGTTTGCATTTCAGGGTAAAAAAAAAACCAAACAAACAACAAAAAAACCAGACAGAATATCTTTGAAATTGTTAATCATGAGAAGGAAGGTTACATACTTTCATTTGCATGGATTCCTGTGATGTGGACAATAGAAATCACAATCACTCTTTTTATGATTAATTAAACTAAGAAAATAACAATAGTCCAGTTCTTCCTGAAAGAAGATACAAGTTCAAGATGGGGATGAGTACTGAAATCTACAACAGTGAAGGATCTGATAGGTGGCTGACATTTCTTCTTTCAAAAAATTTTGTCATGACCCAACAAACCTCTGGCTTTTGAGAGTTTTATTACATTTTATAAACTTCTCATCTTTGCTGCTGAAACCACCAGACTACTTACTGTGTTTGAAAGAAAGTGATCATTGTAGCGAGTTCACCTTCAAATCATCCCATATTTCCTTTATATAGCCTTTACATTTATGAGTCATAGCATATTGATTTCGCCCTTACATTGCACTGAGTTTGACTCTCCCTTAATAGACAAAATGACTATTTGTTTTCTATAAATCCTACTATTTGTATTTCTTTTCTTTCTGAGCTGTAGTCTGTGATTTACAATAGGCCACTGCTCAGTAAATGGTGAGGTGCTAGTTCAGCCAAAAAAAAAAAAATCTAACTGCCAGTCAGTTGTTACTAGAGCTTTTCTACTACGTGCTCTTTAAATTATCTGACTTCCCAATAAATTGAACAGTGCATTATGTTCACCTGAAAACTGTTCAGGCAATTATCTCACACAATATTTGATCCCTTCACATTGTTCAGTGTTGGCTACTGTTCCCTGCTCCATACTGCACAGTTCCAATTTATCATTCACCTTCTGTAATGTTGACTATTACTCTGAATTACACATCATACTGCATTCACTCCTTTGCTGTCTTGAATATAACACCCCATACTGGATTGTCATTGCAACATCCTTCATCAAATTATTTTTTTTCTTCTAAGACTTCTTGGTTCTCTAAGGTGGTTACAGGTTTCTGATCTGTGACCTGAAAATACAGCACCAGCTCTATTTTATTCGGTGAACGAGTGAACATGCTCCATGACACTTCTTACAAGTGCACATGTCACTGGAGTCCCACCAATTCATATGTCTCCCTGGGTCTTCCTGCTCCTTTACTTACCTGTTCCCTGTCAAAAGCTTTTCTCATATTTTTACCAGGAGAGGTATGACTTTGACCATATCCATTTTTTATTAAGAGATCAAGCGAGATATTAGACCCCCCAGCCACTTTAGCCTTTTCTACTCTTGTGTAGAAAGAAAAAAGCATTTCAGGCAGGATAGATAGTACTCTCACACAATAGAGAAATATGCTTTTAAAATAATAATTTGGGGCAGAACAACATGTAATTAACTCATTATTCTTTAAAACTGTGGAGTGTCTCCGTACACAGAATCACACAGAATCACAGAATCGCAAGGGTTGGAAGGGACCTTGGGAGATCATCTAGTCCAACCCCCCTGCTAAAGCAGGTTCACCTAGAGCAGGGCATTGTCCAGGCAGGCTTTGAATATCTCCAGAGGAGGACGCTCCACAAACCCCCTGGGCAGCCTGTTCCAGTGTTCTGTCACCCTCAAAGTAAAGAAGTTATTCCTCATATTCAACTGAAACCTCTTATGCTTCACGGATTAGTGTTTAGCCCACAATCCCAAGTGAACCAAACTTGGGGCTACTTTCAACTAAAATGAAGTACATAAAGATTAGCTGAAACTGAATTAGATTTGGCTCTAACCTGGTTACAAAGAGGAAATAAAACAGCCATGAACAGCTCCATTCGGGGAAAAAAGACCTCATTCAACTTGTTCTTTAGTGCCAAATTGTCATGCTGCACTGATCAAGTCAAGCATCTTGGTTTGCCTGTTTCACGCTTCTTCTGGAGAAATGCCATTGACCACTTACTGCCCTCAACCTTTTCTCAGCTTTGGTCTTCTTATGACTTATACAGATTTCTTTTGGAGAAATTTCTTCACCAAAAGTGAAAACAAGATCAGCATCTGGTTTGGAGATGTGCTTTTCCAACCCACTGAATCATGAATGCAAAAAGAAAAAGTGTTGAACTTATGAAAAAATTTCTATTGTAGATCTCACTGGTTGTAATTTTCTTTCTCTCATTACAATGCAACTGAATTATTAGCTGGCATTCCTTTTTTTTAACCTGTTTTTAAAAACAGGTATTTTGATGAAATGATAAATGCATCTTCCATCTGCATAAATGTAACAAAGAGAAGAGGATTACCAGCTCTCATGTCAGCAAGATGTATTGGAACTTTAACTAAAGTGAAAGACCTGACCTAACTTCTTAATAATTAGGACTATTTCTATAAGTTAATAAAAAATTACATTTAACAATAGTAAAATTTTAATTTCCTTTGATTAAAATAGATTTTAGCAATATAGCTTCATGCCTCATACATCAAACTCCAGAGAAGCAATCATCACAATAGTTGGTGGTAAAAAAAAATTATTATGGCCAATTTATTATACAAAATAGTACTGGAAAATCATTTGCTATTAATTTTAATCAGGGGCTAGCATTTTAGCAGGCAGTAAGCCAATAAGTCAACCAAAAATCAGATTAACTAAATGGAAGGTGCACTGCCTGCATATAGAGTATCTGCTCTGTTGCTGCCCTGTTCGCTGCCCCGTTCTTAAACAGATTAAAGGTATGACTGCCGTGTATCCCCTCAACTAAATGTTATTCCTTATAATGCCAGCTTCCAAGTTATTTCTTCGATGGTCTCCAATCAGTAGGCTGCTCATTGCTGCATAAGACTTGGACTGCTGTTGTTTGACTACAAGAAAAGCTATGCAGTGAAATTGCATCCATTTTGCTTCACTGAGAACCTTCCCTTTCCTTGGCCTTCTTACTTCCATCCCAGTGTATGTGTGAAGAAAAGCCTTCACCCCATTAAGAAAGCAGTTCTTACTTTTGATGAAAGTTCTGCACCTATTTTTGGACACCTATTTCATTTAACCTCAAGCATAAACCCACTTGTTACCAGATAAATTCAATTAGCTTTTACACATGGAGTTATGAAAATATGTGAATGGTGGGGGAAGCAGTTATCATCACAAGGGGAAAAAGTCAGTCTAAGTTGAGCTACCCATCTACCTGTTTGACAGCGACGCAGGAGGGAAGCATGGCAGCATTGTTATACAGCACACAGATGAATGATGGCTGAACAGAGCTTTCAGGCCTTTTAATCTATTCTTTGATCATCTCTGAAATAGATCAAGGTAAAGCCATTCCCTTCCTCTCTGACAAAAGGTCCTTACTGACTTCTCTGTATTAAACATAGGCTCCTGTTCTGGAAATTCGGCTCAGGAATATCACCTACTTACTCCATTTCACTCTGCTCAGCATAAAGGCCTGACCCTAGCAGAGCTTTGGACCCAGTCCTGCGGTACTTCATTGAATAGCTGGAGTAAATGGGGCATGTCCTTCCTAAACTAAGGCAGATATGATTGATAAAAGGAGCCATAAAGAATGCTGAAAGGAACTACTGAGAAAGAACTGAATTGTTTGTATATCAATGTAGATGGCCTTTAAAACTAAACAGAAGAATTCTAACAAATGATGCAAGTCATGAAAGTTGATATTATAAGAATCAATAGATAGCTAGTATGAAAAAACAGTGATGACTGGAGGACATTTATCAAAGTCCTTGCACTCTAAAGAACAGATAGTGCTGTAGTGTATGTTAAAGATGGACTAGTGCATAAAGATAGAGTAGTACAAGAAAACAATCCATTTGGGTCAAAATAACTTTTGAAAAGAAAGATAAATAGCCATTGAAAGACTATGGGTATTCTTTTTATGTAGTCCAAAAGGTTACCTTAACTCATAGAATCATTCAGGTTGGAAAAGACCTTGAAGATCATCAAGTCCAACTGTTAACCTAACACTGCCATCCCACCACTAAGCCCTGTCCCTAAGCACCTCATCTACCTGTCTTTTGAATACCTCCAGGGATGGGGACTCCACCACTTCCCTGGGCAGCCCGTTCCAATGCTTGCCAACGCTTTCGGTGAAAAAAAAATTCCTAATATCCAATCTAAACCTCCCCTGGTGCAACTTGAGGCCATTAACTCTTGTCCTATAGATTGTTACCTGGGAGAAGAGACTGACCCCCACCTCACTACAACCTCCTTTCAGGCAGTTGTACAGAGCAATAAGGTCTCCCCTGAGCCTCCTCTTTTCCAGGCTAAATAACCTCAGTTCCCTCAGCTGTTCCTCATAAAACTTGTACTCCAGACCCCTCATCAGCTTCGTTGCCCTGCTTTGGACATGCTCCAGCACCTCAATGTCTGTCTTGTAGTGAGGGACCCAAGACTGAGCACAGCATTTGAGGTGCGGCCTCACCAGTGCTGAGTACAGGGGGGACGATCCCTTCCCTGCTCCTGCTGGCCACACTATTTCTGATACAAGCCAGGACGTTTTTGGCCCAGGCCACCTCAGCACACTGCTGGCTCATATTGAGACAGCTGTTGACCAATACCTCCCAGGTCCTTTTCTGCTGGGCAGCTTTCTAGCCACTCTTCCCCAAGTCTGTAGCATTACATGATTGATATCTTGATAGTATTTATTACACAGAGGGACAAAACCTACCTGCAATTGTTTAATTTTCTCTCATCGGAGAGAAATGCTACTGGCAATAGTCAGGCCCATATGTGCTTTGCTGTGAAAGTTCACAGGGTTCTTCAACAAAATGTCACCAAGCCCACAAGGTAAGAAGTTACTTTAGTTGCAGGTTTGGTAACCAGTGAGAACATTAAATGAGTAATAGAAAAATAACGCTGTTGATGAAGGCTTCCCAAGTTTGAACAGTTTAAATGTAATGAAGAACAGAGAAGAGAGTCTGTGACAGATATCTCTAATTTCAAAAGGGCAACAATAGAAGGTAAAGAAATGATCTTTTAGTTTATTGTTGATCTCTCTCTTCCTGCATTCACAGGTTTAGTTCCTAAACTTCTTGAAATAAAGTATTTGTAGAACACAAAGCACAATAGAGCCTATAATGAGACAAGATCCGTTATCCCAGTGCCTTCTCTTGTTCATCCCTCCATTTTATGATAACTGACAGTTTCGAATACTCCTGCCGTATGTATGCAGAGGTATTCAGTTCTGTATCTGAAAATTATTCCTATTGCACCACTGACTTATGGATGCTAAACCCCAAACCTGAAATAGCTTAAAATTCATCAAGTTAACAGTAGTAGCATTGGTACAGGGCATAAATCCATATTTTGACATCCTGAAGACAGTGTTAAGTTTTCTGTTATCTTATTAAATTGTATCAGACTTGCCTTGCATAGAGTACAACCAGGCTTGATAAATGCTTGGCTTCAGCTACACTCTCCCATTTATTTTCACACTGTCAGACTTAATCCATAACTGCTGTTCAAAAGCAGCAAGCAGGAGATGAGGGTGCATCTTGACTCAGCTGGTAGCTGGCTACTGGCAGCCAAAAGCTACAATAATTTATTATTATTCAGACTGCATCTTGACATAATTTATTTTAATTTTTTATAATCTATTCTCTAAGGATAAGCAATTTATAATCACATGATTTAATTAGTTTTTATTTTGTGTCAATTTGTTTAATCTCATTGACCTGAAAGCATGGATTTTTATGAAAAAAAAACCAAACCCAACCAACCACAGTATCTGAAAAGCAGATAGAGGACAAATGTAAAACTCGGATTGCTGGAGCTAACATAAAAGGCTACTGACACATCTTTTACTGAAGCTGAACATAGTACAGATGTTACTGCTCCATTGCAACAGATAGGCTTGAATTATCTTGAATACTTTAAAGTGATGGGGGTGGTCTCACACTGTCTTTCACTTCAGCACAGTCTTTGGCTGGTACCTTCTCCATTTCATATCTGGCATTTAATACTAGCAACAGGCACAAGAAAAGAAAACTCATTTTCCCATGAGAGGGGCTGTATATGTTCATCACCCAACAAAAGTGCATTTTGCTTCGTCTAAGGGCTTATGTGGAAACAAAATTTTGGATTCTAAAATGGCTTAAAAATTAGATCCAAATACATTTCCTCAAATAAGCTGCCATAGAGATGTAAATACAACCTAATAGAGATTTTGAGCATCAGTTCTTCTCATACAGAATCATGCACACAAATAACAGTTCCCCTTGTATTTTGATAATATTCCTTCCAAGAAAAGACACTATGCCGAATAATTAACAATATGACTGGTTTTCTGCTAGGATAAATATTGAAATAAAACCAAAATCTGTAAGCATGAGTTAAGGTTTGTAAACCCCTTCTATTTAAGCTGTTTGTAAGCAGCTGAGAAGTTAAAAGCGCCTATTAGGTCCCAATTTATGGCTATTTAGCCATAGAAACTTTATTAGATATTTCTCTTTCAGATGCAACCTTCTAACAGATGCTGTCCAAAGAGGCCAAGGTTAGCATCTGTGTTTAAGCAATATTGCTGCAAATGAAAACTTGACCACCATGCTTCTACACATCAGATAAATCATAACCTATGTGGAACCATAAAGATATATAAGCCATCTCTTGGAGACCATAACAAAACTCACCTGTATTACCTTCAAGTGCTTTCCCTGAGGCAAAGAAAACACGACCAATATATAAACACACAACAGTGCTATAAAATTAGTGGGAAAGATGTTTGGCTTGTCAGAACCCACCAGCTGTTTATTTTCCTGGTAAGCTCCTCAATAAAAAGCAACAAGATCTCATGGGTGGCCTGGCCCACACAGAAGGTGTTAGAAGGACTGTTGGTAGAAAGCCTTTGCTAAAGAGCAACCACGAGGCTGGGCTCACCACCACCTCTGTTCTGACATTTCTTCCCCGTGCTCTTTACATGCCAGTGCTATTTATTTTAGTTGGCATAAAGATTAATAAATAGAAGGTAGGGTGTTTCTGTATACTGGGTACTAGCTTATCCCTCCTTTACCCATAATTTGATCACATACAGTAAAAGGAAATAGATCTTGTGCTCACAAAAAACCACTCTGGTATGTTTTCCTCATATTCTATGCTTTTTAAAAATAAAATAAAACAAACTTAGGAAAAAGTTACCGGTGCCAGAGTCTAAGTGTAGCATCATACCTGATGGTCACTTGGACAATGCCCACCTTCCTTGGAGTGAAGCTAAATCCTGGCAGCTGGGCCCATTCCTCTGCAGGGGTTTATGCACTGAGGGGCAGTGGAAAAACTTCTGTAACAAAAAAGAGAGCTTAGCACTGTAATAGATTGCCTGACACAGCGATATAAAATCCCTCTCACTGGAGATCTTTAAGATTAGATTAGACCAATCTCTTGATAACCAAATCAAAATCACCAGCAGCCACTGCCAGTTCTCCCACGATGCTTGCACCCTGGGCATCAGTCCCACGGCTGCTTGCTAACATCTAATGCCTCAGCACCCATCAGCTACGTGGTCAGGCCAGGCACTTGGGTTTGTCACCACACTTCTGCACTCTCATGGCACAGTAGACTGCCAGGTGAATGCTCTGAGGATGCCTGGCTTGGACAAAGGTGTCAGAATGACACAGGAGGCTAATCCTGCCTCTGTTGGGTAGCGTGGGTGGACTAAACAAGCTTTCACATTAGGACTTATTTTTGTGCTCTGTGATATACTGCAATATTCTTCCTAAGGCAGAATTCCTTCAACAGAGAGTACACATGGGCACCCTTATGGCATTTTTCTTCAACAAGAATCCCCTTTGTAACCACAGCTCTAGAGGAAAGAGGAGGAGAGTTATCTGAGTCAACAGTTTCCACTTTTTCATTGAAATCATACTGAATGCTACCAAGTCATCTGACCAGGTGACAGAAAGAGGACTTTGCAAACAAGTCCTGTCTAAGAGAAAATAAGGTAGGTATGTTCTGAGAATATTCAGTCAGTTCCTGAATGATTCATGGGTAGGAAAACAAAAGAAATCAAAATAGATAGAATTTGTCAGTTTACTTCCAAATTGTTTACGTCAGTGGATTGCTCTACTTCTAACCCTGGTAAGACTGTCAACGCTCAATGTGGCACAAGTGTTGTATGTAAGCATCAGACTAAACGTTTTAAAACTTTATTCAAAGCAGACAGAGCACTGATGCAAAGAGATTTACAATGTGCGTTGGTAGTCAAGGAAAGAAAAACAACACTGTGGTTTGCATTGCACTGACTTGCTGTACCTCTGCAGTAAAAGACACATGGTAGAAGGATCTTCACGCTACAGGGGGCTGGGAGGGGAAGGAAAACAAAGGGTAAAGGGGGAAAAGAGAGAGCAACACAAACTATATGAGGAAAGAATCTATTATTATTATTATTATCGAGTAGCATAGAAAAAAATTGCACTGCAGATCATGCTAAGTACTAAGACAGCAGCATTAGGATTTTGCACTCATACACGCTAGTCTGTTACAAGACGGTAGGATGAGGAGCAGAGTCTGGTGTCACCACAACATGCTGGTACCATTGGTCTGCAGGAAGCTCCTGGGACAGCCTGGCTCTCAGCTCTGAATCCCACCATTCCAGCAGCACTGCTGGAGTCTCTACAGAAAATTTCGTGTGAACACTTCTATTTCAGAACCTCTGTATTAGGACTTTATAACTAGGCAATAAAATCTGACTCTATGATATTACTTGGCAAGCAGACTTGATGCTTGAAAGCAATTTTTTTTTTAAAGTGGAATTTGTATTTTCATGGAGTATGCACTTGCAGCTGTCACCCAAGCTTTGTTTTGTTTGGGAACCTGACAGCTTTTATAGTCCTATTGGTTCTAAAGGACATCTTCTCTCCCTCCCCCTTTAAGTTGGGAAAAGATCTGATAAGGCTGTTTTTCACTGGTTTGTACTGAGCTTTGCATAGGCTGGGATAGCTTAGCACTTTGTCAGCTGTGACACCTATATTCACTCCTTTTAGGTAACAGAAGATCAATGGCCCTGTAATAACATTTTATCTTATTCTTACTTTTAACTTGTCTTGCTGCAAAAAATGCTCCATGGGGGGGAACTATGTCACTGTGGTTGTATCATCATTTTCCAGCTACTATACTGCAGGGGGAGGAACATTCTCAATAGCATGTAGTATATTTCACTGTTTCATCAGGTATATTTATTCATAGAGCTTGTTTATTATGAAGACATGTTAAAAGTGAAAATAAAACAAAATAAGTGTTTCTGGATGTTCCTATTCATCATTAGAAGCTATCTGAATTGCAAAGATGCCACTGTATCAAGCAACCATTTCCTTTATCCCTTGGGCTTCTGAGAAAACCTTATTACAGCATCTGAATTGTTCCTCTTGATTTGGGATGTAAAAAAAAAAAAAAAGAAAAATGTTCCATTTGCTGATTTCTTTGCAATTTAAATTAATCAAATACAGTGTATTGTGCAAATGTCCCCTGCAAATAGCTTCCTTCCTGCCAGCAAACTGCTAAAAGGTTGTCTCATAGCCTATCATACAAACGTTGCTTAATCTGCTCTAAACTGTCAGCACTGTTTTGCACCAATTTCCACAGGTTACCGAAGTATGCAAAATAATGTGAACTGATTGACACAACACCTTGTTACCTTCTTATCATCTGCATTCTGGTGCTGCTGGTGCTGGTGGTCATCACCCGCTCACCACAAAGCCAGTTGAAACAACCCCCCTTTCTGGAGGAACAAGGTCTGGCAGAAGCAGATACTGCATCATTGTACTTCTGCACCATCTTCGTTTTTGCTTTCTGCTTGTGGGTACCAGACAGGAGGGCTCTAGCACTGACATTACTAACAAAGCCCGTGCCTGGTTCAGATTTCATCACAAATCCTATGCATTCCTTATCTTCACTTAAAGCATTCAACCATGTTGATTTACAAGCAATTTTGACCTGCTTAAATTATCCTGTCTCTAACCAGTTGATAGTTAAATTACTAATTACCCTGTGGGCAGAACAGCAGGGACGGTTCCAAGAATTTGTTGTGCAAAGAGCTGAATAATAAAACCAGGAGGTTTGAACCCATTTACGCAGAAAGAAAAAACTGAAACAAAACTCAAGGGATTCTGTTGTATACCAAGAATATTGACTAACACGAAACACAAGCTCTTTTTTCTCCTGACGCTTACTTTTTCATCAGCATAGTTACAGAAGAACTATTCTGAAAACTGAACCCATTGATAACCACTGTTGCAAACCCACTTAAAAAGTTGGTGACGTGCTAGAGAAATGGAGCAAAGGATAAAGGAGCGGCAGCACCGGGCTGTGCAGTGTAGCAACGTGAAGATCTATTCCCTGCCTAGTTGCATTTATTGAGACGGAATGGTGAAAGGAGTCCAAAACTAAGTATTCACATTCATTACCAGGGAAAAAGGAGGGGAAAAAGAATTTTCCCTTTATTTCTTTTGATTTCAGGAGTGATTAGGTTCAGTTGTGTCTCTTAAATTGCTTGGTAAGTGTTCTATCTCTGTCATTTCTATAAAAGGGATAATATATTTCATTGTAGCATTTTCACTCAAAAGAGATTGGAATCATAAAGAACCAGAAAGAGGGGGACAAGGTAGTATTCCGAGGTCATTAGGATGTTTTAAAAGTTGTTTCATTGCCTGTCTAAAAGCACTCTATCACCCCTCTTCATACCCTGTAAATAGGAGAACTGCCTCTCCTGAAAAACAGCATTAGTGGTCATTTTAGGATTTTTTTCAGGATCTATTATCCTCTCTTAAGCCACTGAACACAACTCATCAGGACATTCTTCTGTAGCATCAGACTGAGTTAAATCTTACTACAAAGACCAGTGTTCTGTCACAGATGACAGCTGCTTTATTAACAGCAACTCGCTAAGCGCTAGGTAGCCAACAACGGCAGAAAAGTTCTCTGAAAGTAGACATCACTTGGCCTCAGCATGGCAGAATCAGAAACGCCAAAGTCTGTAGGAACAATTTTTTTTTGGAGGTCCCTGTTCGACTACGAAGCCACTTGCATCCCATGTGCGATGCCATCACTCTGCTGCTGCAACGCCAGCCATGAGCCAGGTCTGAAGATGCAGTCAGAGAACCCAGATGACACCTTACACCTCCCGTCTTTTCTTGGTACTGCAGCTAAGTGAACAGAAAAAAGGGAAGGAAGCGTTGAGCGTACTTCACTGTAACGGGCTGACAAGCTTGGCATAATAAATTGTAGGAAGAAAAGGTGGAAAATCATTTAAGGAAATAGCTAATATTAAAAATATATAAAGGTCCAGATTTTGGCTTGCTTACAAGACAGATCAACAGCATGTTAGCTTCAACTGAGATTGCTTCCATCCCAGAGTTTGAATTGAAGAACAAATTATTAGGGTATAAAACTTTATGTCCCAATTAAATATTCTCTGTGACACCTGTCCAAATATTTTTAGAAAAACAGAAGAAATAGGGAAAAGAAATTTAAATATGCTGGTTTGGAACAAAACCCTAAACTCAAAGCTTCTTTTTTTGGCAGGAGAGTATTTGCAACAACTTCCTAGTGCAAGCTGAAAAATAGACAGTACATATTAGAATTGTATTCTCTTATCCCTGCGTTACAACTTCAACTACTCCTTAACACATGCTGACCTCTCAGCAGAAATGCGAATGGGCCAAACATGAATTAGTTATTCTTAGAGCCACCAATACTTTGCAAGTCAGACTTCCAGACCCAGACGAGATGTCTTTGTATTTAATAACCTTCAACTGATTTCCCTGTCATGAATTTGTTGACTCATACCAAACATGCAGGCGGTCTCTTTGTCAGCTCAAACACAGATGGAGCCTGTTTTACGCAACTGGTGCTCATGTATGCACACTCGATGTATTACTCGACTTTGTTGAGTCTGTGAACGTTGTTTGAAGAAAGGATGTATCAGATGTTAGAAAAGACTATTCTAGGATATCAAGGTCACAGTCTTTCTTATTAATATATCATGGACATATATTTTAGCTAATTCAGCACATATTTTAAACTAATCACCAATCTCAGATGTAGGGTCTAAGTTCTTCAATACATTACAAATTTGGATTTTGATCTCAGCTTCGGGTTCTGTGCTGGGAACACTGAATCTACTTGATTGTTCTAACTTCTTCAATATATTTCAAATTTTGATTTCTTTATTTTTCTTAAATCAGGAGGAGAGAACAATAATATTGTGACCCCAATATGCATTCTAAATGTGTTTAGATGTGTCTTAGGAAAATAAACATGTTGTATAATGTACCTGTTAGGGAAACGTTGTGAACATAACTGGCATATTTTTAGAGAAAAATGAAAAGAAAAGAGAGCTCATTGGTAACCATGATTTGGAGGATTCAGTGAAAAAAATCTTACTTACAAGGGGCCATTTCACAGAATCATAGAATCATTTAGGTTGGAAAAGACCTTTAAGATCATCAAGTCCAACCGTTAACCTAACCCTGCCATCTCACCACTAAACCATGTCCCTAAGCATTTAATCCTACCATCAATTCATCACCCATTTCCCTGACTCTGGTGCTAAGCCTAGAAAAGCACATAGAGTGTGTAATTTGAAATAGATAAATAACCATTGTCCCTTTTATTAATTTCAGAAATTAATATTATTGTGGGCATAAGGACAATCTTTGAGCCATAAGGCATGATTCCAATTAGCTGTCAGCATTGCCAGTCAAGAGTTGCCTCCAGAGTTCAAAAGCATTATGTTAGATGTAAGTGAAATCAGAATCAGGCCCATGCGTTTCAGCACTTGTTTCTAAACTTATACAATAGCACCAATGCTAAAATTTTACAGTGTATGGTAAAGGTCAACAGATAAAATATTTGGAACTTTTACTCATGAATATATTTAATTTGCTACTGCAAATGATTTCGATTACATTATACAAAACACATAGCTGCTTCTCCTCTTGCAATTAAAGATTCCTAATAATACAGTCAAACCTTCTTAATCATTGTTCATTCTAGCATAAAGTAAATCTTGCTGTGTTTGAAGAGAACCTAGTCATCTTAACAGCACCCGTTTTTGTTCCCTTTTATTTTACGAGATTAGTATACTTAATAACCTTTACCGTATTTGGCTGCAGTGGAAGTGTGAAGAAGGGTAAAATTTGCACAGAGGATTATGTGGCTAGGACAAAACTCAGTTCTGTAATTAGGTTTGGTTCTGTTGCTTAGATTTGCAGAAAAAGTCAAAATTAATGGTTCTTTTTGCCTAAGATTGCCCTGCAGAGTTATATATAATAGTAAAGCATGGTTAGAGCCAGGCCTATTATCTGAATATTTGCCAAAACCATTGATTTTTTTTTTCCTTGCTAAGAACATTCCAGTTTGGAGGAAAATAAATAGAAATACTCAGTGCCTAAATAGTCATCATTTTAATTGCAAATAATTAAGACACTAAAATAGCCCTGGAATGCTCATGTACACTTACACTCATCCCTGTAAAGACAGAGAAATTCCAACACCAGTCTCAGATATTGAAAGTCCAGAGTTGGTGTTGCACCTTTGGAGCTCTACTGCAGAGTGGTCTTGGGAAAGGTCAGTGAGCCCTCAATCCTCAAAAACTGAGCGTGGAGTTCTTTTTAACACAAGCTTCGTTTTCATTAAAAAGAAAAATGTGTTCAGGCAAGTTGATGGAGAAATGAACCAATTTGAATGTATTGAAGTTCTTTGCTTTGCTACAGTGCTTTTTAAATGGTGTCTAAACAGTTGGTCACGGATTTATTTATGTTTCCATGTAAAGAAAGAAAATATTATCATTTTCTATATGGGAAACAGTTTCCCTAATTATTTGGCTCCTTTTTCTACCACATAAACACAGCAATTTGTACCCCTCTCCTTCAACTGGCTGCAATTAGCAGCTACATTGCAATAAGCAGATTATGTTAATTAAAAACTCAAAACTATGTAAACAATGGGAAAGCTGACTAGCCATTTTCTATTTTTGCCAACTGGGAGGAACACAAGAGAAATTAGCACCAAGCTTAATTTTGCTGTTTATAATTCAAGTTATTTGTAACAAATGAAAGCATTTAAAAAGTATTTTTAAACAATTAACTCTATCTCTCTACGCTAATGAACCACATCCCACATGAGAAGTTTTACATCTGTATGAACTGGGGGGGGGGGCGGGGGAAGTTTCCAAAAAAAAAAAATACCTAAAAAGGTGTTAAGGGAACAGGTTTGCACACATCATCACCAAACTGGAATATTAAATACAAGTTCCCCTTCATGCCTGAGTTACACTCTCCAAAAGTCAGAGCTAAGGATAAAAGTATAGCTTAGTTCTGCTGCTTTGGCAAAAATTTGAGCAAACTCTAGTATAAACATTACCCAGTAGACGTGAATAAATTGTGAAGTTTTAAGATGTTGCTACAGTTTCACAGAGGCTATAGTTTTGGTTTTGTTCTTCTGCTTCCAAACCAGGATTTTGCCTGTTAGTTATTGTGTTCCCAGTGCTCCCTTTCCGCCATGGAGATACCTCTCAGTATCACACACTAAGGAGACATCACCATCAAATGAACTGCATGGCCAGGAGGGGCTGTGTACATCTGTAAGATTTATTGGCTATAGCTATGAACTTGCCATTGATCAGACTTTGGGGAAGAAGAAACACAGTGAAGGACTATGGCCCTTCTTCTGCTCTATATATGAAATACTCTGTCAGGGTACATGAAGGAGACAGCGTAGTTCCTTCCCCAAGGTTGCACTACTAGGTATTTCAGATTGATTGACTACAAAGAGGAAAGCATGAGTGTGGGGAATGATCACAGCTTCAGATGAG
>NW_009258414.1:3926140-3979119 GCF_000687185.1 Egretta garzetta | reverse complement strand
AGAAATAGATAATGGCTCATTCAATCTGGGACCAGACTTTCAGAGTGGCCAGTAAAAAAATACCAGTTCAGTGTATTGTTTCAATTATATCCTGGATCCAAACTCCTTTAGAAAATGGGAAGCTTCTCAGAAAATGTGAAAGTTGCCAATAGATGTATTGCTCACAGACCCTTAGGATGCCACATAATGCTAAGTGTATAGGAAAAGGCAGCAAAAGCATGGGAAGCTTGAAGAGGGCAGAGATTTAAAAGAGCTGGCCACATCGTTAGATTTTGCACCTACTATCTTTCAGTCATTTACAGAGAGTGGCAATACTGAAGTGCTTCATGTATATTATGTTAGAAAAACATTTCTTCTGTTTTAAGGGCAACACTGATTTCCTATCTCCTGCTCCCCCGTGGAGCTCACGGACTGTGGGAGGGCTACTCAAAATAAAAGTGCGGTTGATCATTTCGCTTTTTGTATTTCCACTATTTTCCTTTGGAGACATGAACTTTAAATGAGCTGCTGTATAAGCTTCTTGGGGTCAAAATAGAGGAAATCACATCCACCACAGAGACATGCACAGCAGAAACCCCAAATATGACCATTATGTTCACCTCAGCAGTCTTTTTCCTGTTGGTAGGTTTTTGATACAAGCTTAGCATCAAGCCAGGCTGTCAAAACCAATGAAATCTATTTCGGTGACATTGAAAGAGCTCTTGATGAAAGTCAATCAGTTAAGGGAATGTTTTTTTAGAGTACTTGGAATCAAGACAGGGGAAGAGTTGGGTTTTAACTGAATTGCTGCTTTTTCTTCTTAGTTTCTAAGAGGTGAGGAATATGTGCTAAGTAAACCCATTTCTTCTGCAAACAGTACATGCAGTGCTCAATGCTAATGGCTACATTTTAGTCTGACCATTTGCTGAGAGTCTTGTTTCTTAACAGAATTAACCCTTTTGCCAGATTTTTATTTTGAAATTATTGGAGGGGTTTAGCTCTTGAAGGGACTCTTTCTGGGTAACACACAGAGCAGCCCTCAGGCTCCAGAGTGAAACAATTTTTAGTTTTCATACTGTAGAAGGAAAAATATCAAAGGGGATAGGAATGATAAATGGGAGGAATTTCAGCTTGGGTAATGCCAATGATAACGGATAATATTTCTATATTTAAGCTTTCACAGGATTTCCTGTACAAATACCTGTTCATCGCAGTAAGCTACTACTATTAAGTGCTACACTTAACTGCAGAAGCCTTTTGCCTGCACATACAGGATTTTTGATGCTTTCTAGGCATCCTGGACTTACAGCATATGAACACATAGTTTGTAAGACCATTCAACAAACTTATCTAGACCAGAAGCTTTTTTAACCACAGTTTGTAAGAGCATTCAACAAACTTATCTAGACCAGAAGCTTTTTTAATCACAATTTAGACATTGTGTTTGCTTATAAAGAGTTTTATGGTCTCTTTGATTCCCATTGAAAAAAAAAAAAAAAGGCAGAAGATAAATACCCCAGCAATAAATATGTGTTTGTTGGTGTTATGAATCATTCATTGAGCCTTTGTATGGATTTCCCCAGCCTGGAAGCTAACTGTGGCTGTTTAGAGATGATGACTTTACAAAAAGGTTCACTTTTACATCTCAATCCATTCTTTGCTCAAGGTGTAATGAAAGAAATTGCTCTCTTTTCCCCAGCCAGTTATTATAATGGTATGAAAAAATGACTTAAATATTGACCTTGTCAATACAACCAAGTTCAGATGAGCTAAAAGTAAATCAAACAATCTTTTAATCCCAGAAAAATATTTTAAGGCTTTTCTTTTTATTGTCTCAAGCTCTCTTTTAAGACCTTAGTTTATGACACAGCAGTGATCCACGCAATCACCAAAAGAAAACTGAGAAAAGAATAAAACAATGGTTATCCGCTTTTGTAACACTGAATCACTTTTATGGTTTGTTAACTCAAAAGCAATCTATACTTTTTTAAAAACTCGACTGATTGTTACTTAATTTTTCAATAAAATAAACCTACCAGCAATTTTCTCATCCAATATAAATCAAACCAATACATCACTTGTTGCTGGCACTTTCCTTTGCTTCCTTTCTAGCTGATGCTGCTCAATTTTACACGCCGTTAATATATGTTACATTTTCTATTCAATCCAAATGGTACTTATTACTGTTCCTCTACCTTCTGATCTCTGAACTGAAGCCAGGACTCAATTCAGAGCCTCCAATTATATATCGGGAAAAAAGGCACTTCAAAACAGAACCTAAGCTATCAGCAACCCCCGTTATTACATCAATATACTCTGTGGGTAGAGCACAAGCACAGGTTAAGTTATGCAACTTATAAATAAAGTTCTAATGCTGATACCATTGGGTTTACAGTATTCCAAGGAATTATTAAGTTAACCAACAGTCATCAATAAAAGCAACAAGAAACCTACTGTTAGGATATTTTTTTTTTTCTCTTCCTGGAAGTATAAAGTTGAAGCTCACCCTGAACAGATTTTACACTTCCATTAATTCTATTGATATTTTCCTATAAGTTTTTTTCTAAAATTTTTAATAGGTAAACTAATGCATAAACATAGCGTGTTTCTGCATTACCTTTCCTAATACATATATTATCTATCATTACTCCAAACTCTATTTTGGATAAATTCCAATGCCACTAAAGCTACAAATCTCTTTCCTGTTAACTATGCTGTTAACTATGTTACCACTTTCTAGATGAAGCTATCCCAAAGGTTCCACTGAGTCTTTTAAAAAGGTTATAGCATCTCTATGTTGTAATTTACTCCGTAAATAGCCATGTTACAGCATTGGTTTGGGCTGCAGTCACAGCAGTATACTCCAGACCCTGCCACTGAGTCCAGGACTCAAGGTCCCAGCTCTTCTCATGCTTAGTAGGAATCCACTTTCAGCAGAAGTCTCTTCACCTCTAGCGGCTGGTTCTCAGAATAAGATTATTATTAACAACAACAACAACAACAGTAATAATTGTTATTATTATTATTATTGTTGTTATGGTTGTGATTGTTCAATAAGTCTACTTTCTAACCAGAGAATGGGGTGCTCCAAATCCCCAAGTGGATACAAGCAAGTGAGTGATGGGAAAAAAATAATCCAACAAGCCCCAGGAAATACTGAAGGAGGGGAGAGTAGAGGACTTGTTTCAAATAGTGAATCTCCTCTCAGTTGTAGTTTAGGACACACACTCACAACGTGCTGGTTTCATAAACTGCTCAGCTCTTCTGAGACTCATACTGCTTCCTAGCCAGGTTTCCTGCAACCTCACCTCAAGCATATTCACATACTTTATGTAATTTTGTTTAGCTGTATATAATGACTTTTGTTCAACTTTTCAATTCATCAGTAGGATCTGTGTATGAAGCCAGATGGTGGACCATGGGAATATTGCAGTTTCACACAATGGAGGTGGTGGGGGTTTGGTTCACTTAAAAAAAACCAACAACAACATAGGGAATTACATTAAAGCAACTTAAAAGGCAATTTCACAACAAGGCACATAAAATTTAGAGATAAAGTAACACTATCTGTATTTCTTTGTCTCTTTATGCATGTGAGTTATTGCTATATTAAATTATCATATACTGGTTTTCTTTTTGGTCTCCTGCCTCAGTGTCCAGAGCGGGAACCCTGTTCAGTACAACTGAAGCCCACAATCAGCTGTTCTTGCTGCCCAACCCACCCAGAAATCCTCAGAGGAATATCATACCAGAAATTCCTCAGGGATTGCAACCTTTTCCCATTTGTGAGAAAGACTTTGTTATTTTTAAGATTTGGGGTGAAGTAGCATTGGCAGAGAATCATACAACTGTTGCTGTTTTCCTCCCACTCCCATTCCCTGCCCCACTAGTAGCAGTAAACAAATCCAGAGATGTGCAAAGCTCACCTTCAGCATGACAGCCCCGAGTGACCAGAATTTTGAACTGACAAGGACATAAACTTTTGTAAGTGAAGTGTGTTATTGATTTGTATGCAGCTACAGCGACCAGAGATCAGGGGAAGTTCAAGGCTATACACTGTTGTTAAATTCCTCTCAGATTAGGGAAAAAAAAAATTCTAATTACTTTCATTGAAGTACACAAAATGAAAAATCTATTTTAGTATTTTGAATTTAAAATTGATCAATTCCTTTGTGTAGTTTACCTCTTGAACTGATGAAGGCTTTGATCCATTATGTAAAGAACAATTACATAGGAGAATAAATTAAAAGCAAACATGGTTTGTAAAACTGAGCCACTGATGTTCTCTTATTGTGGGCATTTTAAAATAAATAAAATCAAGATCATGACTTAAAAAGATGCATGAAAAAATTATGATTATTTAAAATGCTCTTATTACTGTTAATACAGATGACCCAGGAGTGATTCCCCCTCAGAGCAATCATTTCTCATTTCATTTTTAGTCATTTTCAGGATGACTCCAAGGTTCTTTGCAGCCCCAGGAAGGTCTGAATGGTCTGATGGTTCATTTTTGCTATGCTCATTGGTATTAGTATTTTATCCACCACTTGCATTATCATCAATGCTTAAAAAAAAATAGCCACTTTAAGAAGTATACAGAAATGAATTAATTCCACATGATTTTCAGAGTCTTAGGCCTATTTAAAATAATCTCATCTGCTTGATACAAATAAGTCTTGTTTAGCTCTTCCCTTCCCCCCAGTTTGATTCAGCTTTTCTCTATTGTTGTGGCAGACCTTTCAAAATGTGTTTGATCAGACGTTCTTTCTGCTTGATGTTCTGTGCCAGTGATTGACAACAGTCCTTTGTGAGCAAGCAGTTAAGTAATGATGTACGGACTTGTTAGGAAGCTGCTATGTCACGAAGAGAAATGAACAATAAATTAGAATAAAATGGAATTGCATTTGAAACTTGGCTGGAGGATTTTGCATTTGTGAGGACAAAGGACATTTGACAATCTGAGTCATCTTGCAGCTTTGCCTGTAGCAACTGTCAAATTAGTTCTTAATGCTACAGGGAAAGGGATTGAGTCACAGCATTGCTTAAAGTTAAGAGGCTCATCAGTAAATCACTGGCAATATTAACAATTATGAGCTACACATTAATATGGCGAAAACACTCCGAATATTATGCTTACAACAGAAAGCCAAGAGGTGAACATAATTTTGCTTTCAGATTCCTGTGTCTTCTCCCAGGAACTACAGCTTTAAATTGGGGAAGGTAGAGGAAAAAGGAGGAAATCAATTCAAGATTTTCTAGACTGTGTGTCCTCACAACTATACAACAAGAAGAAAATCAGGCACTAAATCTGGATTTAGCAAAGAGTAAAAGTGAGGTGAGGAAGGGAAGTGCTTACCTGCATATAAATTCAAGATTCGCGTGCATGTCTGTTGTCCCTAAACTACAGCTAGCAGGATCCTGCAGTGCTCCTCCCTCCTCTCAGACGCCTTTGATCCATCCCTTCTCTGCAATAGTTGGAAGATGTAACAGATGCCACGGTGACCACCTTCCTACCAACACGCGGTTCAGATAATGAATGTAGATTGTCCGTGCTGGGGATGAGGAAGGGCTGTGTCACATACACCAGTTCCAGTCCACTTCAAGAGAAAAACATAAGTTGTCTGTTAATTATAAGTGTATTAGAGAACAACATTGGCTTTCCAATTTCCTCATACGCAAGGAACTCCTAGAGCGTTACACTACTTTGGATGCCAGAGACATTTAAGTTGCTTCACAGAGCACAGTACCTTTGGTGTATTTGGGTCAGACGGTACTCTGGTGTTAGAAAAGCTCACACAGAATCCTCGGATTTGAACTATTTTTAAAAATATGGTGCATTTTCAGGCCAGCACTGACTTTCATGATCATTTCACACGTCATTTTATAGAGTGGCTTTCAATGGAAAAAAAACCCCGTATGCTTATGTTTTATTTTTAAGACTGAAGATAAGACTTAACTCTCCCATATGATGATCAGCATAATTTCATCTCTTTCAAAATCTCTGTAGGTCTAGCTCAATATGCTGTATGATATTATAAAGAATCTATTGTGCCAGTCCCTACGCCACTTTTCAAAGACACAACTGCACAATTCTACCATTTTCTGGCATGAAAGGGGTCAGAGAGGAACAGAATTAGATATGTTGTGGGAATGGCCTGAGGTACAATTGCATTGACAACTCAGAATGACACTATAGGATATCTTCTTTCATAAGCTGCACAGGTCTTTCACACAGTAGGTATTGCCCTTTTAAGTGCTTGCACACTGTAATGAAGTCCTGTAACACTGACAAAAGAAGGATGATGAGTACATTCACCACCTGAAGAGTCTCTTATAAGTGACGCCAGGGAAAGAAATTTTCTGAGCTCTGCAAACACTACACTAATGAAACTTCAAGTGGGATTTGTTGATCAAAAATAATTAAAAAGAAAAAAAAAAGAAAAACCTCACAAATAAGCAAAGAAATTAACTAATATATGGAACTCCACTGATACATATATTTAAAGAAGTACTATTTCGTGTACCCCAGCTCCTACACTGAGCAGTGATGTCTTTCTACTCGCCAAATTCTTTGCCTGGCACACAAAAATATGATCACAGGATCTCAGGTATCATCTAACCATAATGAAGATTACGCAAACTTTACAGCTATTTACATTTGAAATTGGTCAGTCTAGATTTGTTGAAAGCTCATTTCAGTTCTATGAGAATTTGTGAGTAGACTTATTGATAACCCAGCTGGAAGTATATCCAGTCCTTTATCAAGCTTTACTATCACTTGCATTTTTAACTGAATCTGAACATGCAATTCAGCTCAGCTGGACAAGTTATGGTAAAAAAAAAAAAAAGAATGATTTTTTTGTAGATCTAATTGAAAGCAGAAAAATCCAGTTCAAGGGATTTTGTAATAGACCTATTTCTATTTTGTGCTGTACTTTGGTTTTTACTAAATGTGCTCAAATTTTGAATAGAGACAATGCTGTCAGTGTAACACCACCAAATCCATAGTAAAGGTTACATAACATTTAAATAATAATTTACAAGCTACCTTGTGCAATTAAATTCACAGAGGTCTGCAGGACTGCCACCAAAATGTTTTCTGGATTATAAAGTGGCCAGTTATGAGAACACCTCTGATGCTCTGTTCTCAGAGACACTTTGCAAGGCTGAGCGTTAGATTGTACAGTTCCATTTGTAAGAGAAAGGCATGAGAAACCAGCTCCATAAAATGCTTTGCTATTCCATATTTTTTATTTTAAAAGTATACCTTAAAATAAAATATGAGAAGTGTCTTTGGACCTAATATCTGATTTCAATTCTTTGCAGCCTCAGGAAAGTCTGCCTGCACTTGCAAGTACTTTTGGGATAAGTTTTCTTTTCCTATTTGTGTGAGAAAAATTTTTCTATTTCTATTTCTAAAATCTCTGGTAAATTCTGAATAAATACTTCATTGTATAGAAAATAATTTCAAAAGGAGCAACAATTTAAGTCATGGACTCCTAAAACTTCAGGTATAATACAGACAATTCCCTGTTAATTGTAGCAGTGTTGAATGTGTGAGCCTTCCTGACATGGTGTATTTTCTCCTCACATTGGAAAGAACTGCTGAGAGCACTGGAAAGAACATAACGCTGCATGAATTTAGTATAATTAATTTCCTTCTCTTCCTTCAATAAAAGTCAAATAATGAGCCAAGTCACTTGTTTTTGAACATATCAACGTCCATTCTCCAAACCACCTACCTCCTATGCTTGAAAAGACTTCAAACTCAGTTCAGAGTCAGGAATTTTATTTTTCTGGTTGCCTTTTCTCAAAAAACCTAAAGAACTCATGTGGTGCTGGTCACTGGTAACTCAACCTGCAAGAGCTGATGAGACTCTAAAAAACTCACTCTAGTGTAAACTAAGGAATATTAGCAATGATGTTTAGACAAATCCCTGGAGAAAGGGAAACATGGATCTAATTTTCTTGACATCTTCTTTTTTATTTGTTTGCAAGTGCAACATTCCCATTTTCTTAGATTTTATTATGTGGATTAATAAGCAAGGGCCCTTCTGCATCTAGAAACAGGTTAAACACCCAAGAGGAACTCAAAAGAAACAACAAAACAAACAAATAAAAAAAAACCAAAAACAAACAAAAAGAGAAAAAGAGTAATTAAAATAATTTGTTTCTTTCGTACTAAGAGCCCTGAGGAAAGGAATCAAGCTTTATACACTAGCTTAATGTAAGGCCTTTTCTCTTTCCAGGGAAAATATCAATGAAAAACATCCCGAGGGACATAAAAATGGAAGATCTGAACTTAATGAAGGTTGACAATGACTATTATTGATGTCCTTATCACAGATGACAAGAGGTTTAGGAGACTGTTCTAGCTTATTGACACTGTACTGGTTCAAATGCTCTTTTTTTCTTTCTTTCTTTTTTTTTTTTTTAAAGCTAGTATGCCGTCTGCTTCGGAGGCAGTTTTGGAAAAATTTGATGTGCCGAATGACATTTGTCACCCTTTGTTCCCTAGCTAAGAGCACTATCTTCCTGTTAGTCATCTTTCAAACTGAATAACAGCTGCATTAACACAAATTATTCTCTGCCATCAATTTTAATTTCAAGATGAAAAGCAAAGGCAAACTCCAAGTGGAAGAAGAATGCTTCAAGAATAGTTTCCCCCCTAACCTCCTCCTACCCACTTACTTTTACAAGAATATGAATTCAGGTGCTAGAATACAAGATAAATGAGAAGAAGAGTTTAGAAATATTTCTACACTAGCATGATCCAAATTGCAAAATGGTATAAAATATTCTTTAAAAGATATCATTGATTTATATTGCACAACTTCACTGAAACGCTAATAAGGAAGTTAAGAAACTGAAAAATAAAAACCCAAACATTTTCACCTGCAGCCATCAAGAATGGGCATGGTTCTCTGGCTACAGAGATTTAGTTGGAGAACTGAAGAGCAGGACAAATAGGTAAAATGATTGCAGGGAATAAAGGTTTCTGTAGACCCATTAGATATACAAAATAAATTCCACTAATCCAAATAAAACCATCTCCTCTAAAAGTGTCCCTTCTGTTTTCTTTAGTCTCAAAGACCATCTTGGCTATATGTTCAAGTAAAGAAGCATCCCTCAAATGGAGCAGTATTCTTCAGGGGGGGAGAGGAGAGGGGTGGAGCAAGGAAAATAAAAAAATCGGTCGGACAACAGTCAGTATATTAGTTTAGTACTTAATATGTCCCATCGCGTATTTATGTTGTTAAAAGTTTTTCATTGATATTTGTGTATTACACTTAAGATATGTTTTAAAAAAATATGCTATACCTCTTTCACACTTTTACTAGCAAATTCATGCCATGTTACAATGACTGCCTAGTTCAGTATCTTACTAGGAGTTTACCAAGTTGACAGCACACTTAGGCAAGTAATCCAAAAAAACCCAATTGTCTGATGGAGTTCTTTATTTCCACTAGAGCTTTACAGAAATTGCAGTCAATGTGGAAGTAGCCAAGAGTTATGAACTGTCAACATGCTGATAGGAAAGTAAACAATGTAAAAGCGAAGCCAGCATTTGAGTCTCACAGCATGGTACATTGCTGTAATGGTTTAAATCATAAGCCAAATGATTGTTATTATAGAGATAGTGAATGTCATGCTTACAGAAAAATTGTGCATGTTAAAAATGACTGCCATTAAAAAGATAAGTCTCACAGGGGGAAGGGACCTCAAGCCAGTAAACAGACAAAATGCATTACAGGGAAAAAAAAAAAAAGCAGGACAGAAAAGAGAAGTCTTGTCTAATTACCAGATTCAGCTATCATTTATAGTACTCTTTACTACCAAGAAAAGGCTGGAAGAGAGACAGATACAAGGGCAGTAGACTTAATTATTTGGTTTTTTTAAAAGCAACAGAATCTCAGTTAGAATTAAGAGCATGGCATCTAAAACATGCATCTCTGAAAATAGATACTGGGTCTTTGTAAGCAAGTCTTTGGCATTGAGAAGAAGAATTCGGCACATAAACAACATTCTTATTTAAATGTCAAAATTAGAAAAAGAAAGATAATGCTGATCCACAGAAACTTAGAGAATCGTGTCCTTCTACCATTAACACGGAAATGTGTTCCTTTTCTTCCCAGGAAACATTCAGATCTGCTTCTCCTGAGCTCTGACATTACCCCAAGCTCCCATGCCTTCCCAGATGGTGAGATGACTGAGGAGTCCAGCAGAAAACACCCCAAGTGTGTTGCACAAATTTCTGCCACTTATACTATTAAGTATACAGCTAGGAGAACCAGACACTTTACTCCTGTTATTATCACAACCATGTTAAATGAAAAGCTTCTGGAATTTTTCTATTTAATACTCTCTTCTTCATATAACTAAGCAGCATATCAACCCCCTTGGGCATTCAGACAAGCTTACGACTGATGGCCCCATTCGAATTCGAGTGGGTTATCCACTGCAGTTGCAGATTGCTTCCAGAATAAGTCTGGGGGGTGAAGGGGATTCTGTAAAAAAAGTGCTCTTTATTCCTAGGAGCAGAACTTTCTTTACTTCTAGCCATTTCAAAGACTCATTTTTTATTGGCACCAAAATCCACTTGGAAACTAATATGTGAGAGAAATGCTCAGTATAGAGCATGAGTTGAAGGGTAAAAGTCATCTTTATAAGTTATTCTGAAGGCAATCACTTCATATCTCTTTTCATTATGCAGCATATTTTTCAGGTATTAATTTTGAATGTATTTTAAAAAAGAAAACATTGAGCTCACTATATTTTAAAACTCCTAAAATACTATATGCATTTGAAGGATTTTGTGCTCCGGGCCAGTAGTTCGTCATCTCTGTTTCTCTGTTACATGTGAAACTAGATGAGAAAAATCAGATTATCACTCTCAAAGCCCTTTAGGAGAAAGCTGAATTAACATGACTATTCAAGTTCCTGGAAGAATATGCTTGTGCAAAGTGTGCACAACTTATAAATTCATTTAACATTGACTTTGCAATTAAGTTAGCTTACTTCCTTAAAGATGCTGCAGCAAACTTGACAATGTCATAGATAAATAAAGTAGCAATGCAGAAAGCTGAACCCATGCATTACCTTTTACTACCATTTTGATAACTCTCTTTTCCAACAGTCTCCATGTCTTCCAGAAGTCTTCAGCACAAAATCATGACAAACATTAATATATATATATATATATATACACACACATATATAGCTGGGATTTTAAAGTTTAGATGGAAAATGGTAACTGCAGAAGGGAAGGACAAGCATAGCTGCTGTAGGCCACAATCTGGGTAGGAAGAGTTACATATTTAGCACAGTTCACTGTTACTGTATTCTGGAGGGCAATATCTATAAAACTGGTGGTATCTCAGGGCTGCCATATAATGCATTTAACAATGTTAATATGTTAATGCAATTTAATTTGCTCAGTTCAGTACATTGCTTAAGTGTCCTTCGAAAGACTCGTAATAGAAGCACAAAGATTGGTATGAAGGAAATATGAATGCGTGTATGTTAGCTCCAGATGAAGCAGCAGAACAAGACTTGAAAAGAACGTCCTATACGGATAACAGAGGAAACTATATCCAACAACAGAATGAGGAACGTACTGCTTTTGTCAAAACCAGAAATCCTGCACTCTGATATGACCATGGCCACAGACCACGTGTTGGCAGAAGACCCTGCATTCTGCAAGCAGGGCAATAGCATCAGGGTTACAGCATCCCACGTAGCCTGCAGCCTTTTCCAGTTAGCTCACCAGGAAAACAGATTGCCGTCTTATAGATAGGTCTGTCTCAAGCAGGAACAAAATGAGGCAGACCTTGACTGTGATTTATGGAGACTAATGCAGGCAGGATTCAGAAGCAAAGGCCCACTCCACAACTGTGGACTCCAAAGAGTCTGAAATCCAAAAAATTAGTTGGCTGTTACCATGCAAGAACCTCAGAGACATGATGGGATGGGAGACAGGATTCAATAGTTGACCTTTTTTGTCCTGTGTCTAGCATGGGTGACCCTGGACTGATTATTTGGGCACACACGTCTGTGCTTGAGTATGTTGGTGTGAGAATGAATGGAAGTTTTGAGATGGGTAATGAGTAAAATCAGTTTACTTACAGATTTTGTAAATAGATACCAACTTCTGGCAGTGTAACTCCTCATGCTTACACAAGTAGAAAAAGCAGAGCCTTGAACTTTCAGTAGAAAGGACCGGTTGCAAGAGAGGAAAGGTGATTTACATGTTATTACATCTCTAGCAAACACCTATAGCTTTTGCTGAGAAACAGCCCTTCTCAAAAGACACCATGAAACTACTTATACAGGATAAATAAATAAAATGAAGACAAACTGATAGTTTTCATGCAATATCAAGCTTAATTTCTCTCTCATGTGGTGGTTTTATGTTTATAGATATAGATTATGACATCCAAGTTAGGGCAAAGAAGGGACACCTTTGTTCAAGCCCCTGCCGCTTTTAGCAAAAGCTCTTAGCTAAGGTTAAATCTCTACACTTTTAAAGAGTTTCCAGAAATAAGCAGCAGTAGAATAAGTGTGGTAATAGCACAGAAAATCTGACAAAGAGTAATATCCTCCTGAAATCCAGCAGAAAAACTAGTGCCATTGTTTGGAGATCCCAGAGAGAAAAAGGTACTTAGATTAGTGCAGAATCAAAAAAAGAAAAAAAAAAAAAAAAGAGCCAAGAAGCCCAAGCAGTCAGGCTATGGACTAGTATAAATTGCAGATTTATACCTAACAGCCTGCTCCCGCTCAGCAACCCCCAGCCCAAGAGTCCAGTGTTGGGATTCAGACACAACAGGGAGGTGAGCGGTGGAAGCAGAGAGCATGGCCAGGGCTTGACACGCTCTATTTCATGGCTCAGTGAGTCACTGACATTGCATTTAAAATCTGCTGTATTCTAATAATCTCCTGATTATAACAAACGTCAGCATAGCTGAACTTTACATCTGTGACTAGCTTATTAACTAAGCAAGTTTAGTGGTTTAATCGGTACATTTTCTTTTTAAGATGGGATAAACGGTCAGCAAGAAATATTCTTGCTCATCACTTTGTTTTCCAAATTCACTTATAAGGTCTTTTTCCATAATTTTTTTCTATCATTGCTCAAGGTATGATGAAAGTGATAGGAATAATCATCGGTGTAAAGATCCTGCAGTTCAATTAAAAAAGGGCAATGAATAATTAGAAAGAGGCAGACAGGAAAGCACAGTTCTGATTAGCATGGGACACAGTTTCTTGCTCAATTCATGGCCAGGAGGCAGCAGTAAAACAATGCCAAGACTGAGGTGCTATAAGCATTAGGATACATGAAAGACCAGCTTCCCAGAGATGTCAAAGAAATGTGCACATGGCAGTTGTCAAGACTGGGGATGCTGAAAAGCTACTGCCATAACTGAGTTCTTGAGATGAGGCAGCTGTTTGCTGAGAGAGGGGATTTCTTAGAAAGCCCACATAGACCAAACCTATAACACATGTGAGGGCCTGGAGAGATGCCCAAGTCAAAGAGCAGCCCTTTAAGACAGGCAGAATGGTGGTGACCTTGGTCTGACAAGCGGACAGCACTGCAGGCTGCTTATTAGTATCTGCGTGCATGTCCTGACATGAAAGAGAGTCACAACTAGTAAAACCCAAAGACAGTAAATTTCACAATGACCACACTGAGTGACAAATGCTAATTTCAGTCAAAGATAATGTCTTTACCACAATATGAACTTCTGAAAGTAAAGATCCATTGCAATATTGAGACTGGAGGGGATCATCATCACCCTCTGGAGCTAGAGCATTTAAGCTCATTTTTCCTTCAAGTTTGGAAGCTTCCTCCTCTTCCACTCCAGATGAGTGCATGAAAGTCTGTCTTCATAATGTAACTGTAGTTGAATTTCATGCAGCATCACAGATATAGAGTGTGCAAAATGTAAAGCTTTGCAGGGCCATCTGGTTTCTACAACACAGCTGTAGACAAAGAATATCACCATAAGACACCAGAGGTTTTGCCAGCATTTAGATGAATAGGAGCTTAATAATATTCCTTTGCATATGTCACTTTAGTCAAAATACTAAATTTCTATTTTGCACCTATAATGTGCCTTTGAATCAAAGGAAATCCAAAAAATACAATTACATACAGAGATAATTCCCTTCATCACTGAAATGAATCCTCCTTTGTGATAATGGTGGAGTGAAGACCACACACCAAACTGAGAACATTATTGCATTCCAATATGAATCTGTATATACGAGTCTAGCAGGATGCACGGACTTTGATTTCCAGACAGACTCAAGCCAGGTAGCTCAGTAAGAGAGCACATTTGGTGCTCTGAACATAGAACCATAGAATCGCTTTGGTTGGAAAAGACCTTTAAGATCATCAAGTCCAACCTTTAACCTAACCCTGCCATCCCACCACTAAACCATGTCCCTAAGCACCTCATCTGTCCTTCTTTTAAATAACCCAGTGATGTGGACTCGACCACCTCCCTGGGCAGCCCATTCCAGAGCCTGACAACCCTTTCTGTGAAGTTTTTCCTAATGTCTAGCCTAAACCTGCCAGCAATGCAATGTCTTTCTTGTAGTGAGTGGCCCAAAACTGAACACAGTATTCAAGGTGCCCTGTCCCTCTTTCCCCCACTATCCCTGCTGGCACATCTAGCCATGAACAGCCCAGCTAGAGCCGCTGTACATCAAGTTCTCTTCAAAAACACGATGGTGCACCTGCAGCCAAAGCACTTAATAAAGCCCATGTATCAGCCACTGCCAGGGAGGCTTTTCATGCCACGCAGAAGCTCTGAGGTCGCATCAACTCTTAAGTGCTGCCTATTGAACTTTCAACACCATTTCTGAGCACTGGTGTTAACTGTCTTAACACAGCTCAGATTAGCTTAAGTGCTCTGTACTAATAGGATCATAACACTGCAAACTGTGACCTTGCCCTCCCGAACCCTTGAAGCCTTCTCAGACTGTACCAGTCTTTGAAAGCCTTCAGTTAACGTTACTAATTATAACTGCCTTTTCCTGGGTTTAAAAGCAGTGAAACATTGTTTTTAGCCTGACTGAGGCAATGCTAGAAGCCTCAGGAAAAGACCTGTCTTTTCTCAAGCCCCCAAAACTTCTGATAAATGCAGAAAGCTTACTACCTTGGAATGATACAAGATAATTTCTTCTTACTGGATTGTATACTAAATCTCACACAAAGAAGTATTAACTTCAGGTATCACTTTGTCTTATTAAAGCATTACAAAAAGCCCAGAAATAATAATTATTGAACATGTCCATCACTGCCTCAATATGCAGTTTCTAAAAACCATATATACTTAGGTTATCACCTACAGAGACCAGACATACAATTAAATAATTGTCACCAAAGAAGTCATTTCTCAAGCACATCTTTCTAGTATGTTTTTATATGTAGATGCACACACACAAAAATATTACTACCCAGCATTAAAGGCAGGAAAAAAAAAAATCTCACCCGTAGCAGAAAAATCCCCCAGCCAGTACAAGTGTATGGTTTTAAGTAGCTGAATCAGTAGAACTATATGGGTCATTCAATCACAAACGTGATTGACATCAGAGAGAGGAGCACTTTTCCAGCAGTTGTCATGTCCCAAATAAGAAAAACAATGTAGTGATCTCATACAGCAAAGACTCAAGAGCACTCATACAAACCTCCATCTTACAGCGTCCTAATCAAATTAAATACTTCAGCCATACATCTGCCTCATCACGTGTTAACCTTTCACTTCAGAAGCATCAAGATCATATACATAAATCTCTCCCTCCTAGTTGCCTTGCACTCTTCAGCAACCTAGCTGAAAGGATTTACCTCCGAGCCCAGCTACTCAGGGACACTAACGCATTTCTGCTCAGTGAACTGTCTGACCCTCCCTGCAGGAAAGAAGTGCTACGAGCATGTGCAACAACAGACATTCTGTAAAGTCTCCCCCAAATCTCTTAACATTTAATTAAAAGAAAGTTTGATTTGACTAGTAGATAGGGAGCTACTTGGGATGGGGAGGTGTATGTTCCCTCCTTCAATCAATATGTAGTGTGAAATGTTGATGTATTTATGGGAATGAGAATACAAGTCTGAATTTCTCAGACATTGTGCTTAAAAGTCATGTTTGTGTGCTGGCTCTGTCTCTCTCCCCCCCTACCCCCCACTTTCCTTTGCATCTTTTCTCCAGCAAAGATTTAATTATTTAATGCCAAGTGCAATAACATCAGGAGAGACCAAAAGCATTCTTCCATAGAATACTTCATAGCACACTAATTAGGACTCTTCTGAGAGATTTAACATCCCTGTAGGCAGAGGAGGGAACTGAACCTTGATCTCTTCTAATCCCAACGACCGTTCTCATTTTTGTGGTATTGCAAAGGGGAGCAGAGGGCTTCTAGCGGCCACCTTTTGTGAGAAAAGTACTGCTCATGCCTCACCCCAGCTGTGGATGGGTGCCTTGTTCGGTTCCAAGAAACGGGTTAAGACTGAGACAGAACTCAGTGCCCAGCTCTTGCTGTTGTTTATGTAGATTACACAACCGTCCGCTTAACATCCTGCCTTCGATCCAAGTGTATTACTAGCTCTTCCTCCACGGAAAAAGAAACTTATGTACCTAATTCAGAACTGTGAGTTCCACCAGGTACACGCCTGCACGTGAGGGTCTCTAATGCAGGCCTTGGCTACCTTCCGCTGGATGGAGCGTATGAAATATGAAAGCAGCAAGGCACACGGGGAGCACATTTTCATTTATGGCAGAGGATGTTGCTGAGTGGTGAGGAACACATGCTGGAAGGGGAGCACCAGCATCAAGCAGCTGTCGGGAGGAAAGCAGCACATAAACTGGCAAGCTTTACTTGCCTCACAGTTTTGAGCTTCTGCCCACATCACGACCACATCACACTTTGGCCAGTACGACTGGGATTTTGCAGTGCATGAGAGAAGCATAAGCAAACTAGAGGATTAGCACTGGTCTGAACACTGCATCTGATTGCAATGAAATATGTTACATACATATTTGGGCCAAAAGGTATCGGTAACATAAACCAAAAACCGCTTAACTGGTAATAATGTTTAATTACCTCTGCCCTTATTACATATCACTGATGTTTCTAATATTTCTGCTCTTCCTTAAACTTTTCAGTTTTGCCATTGAGAATTCAACAGTAACTGGCTATGATAAAAAATAAGGACAGTAAATAAAGACTGCTTTTTATTAAAGCATGGCCAGTATTTTAAGAGTTACTGTAATGCTTATTGAAATCAACATAAATCTTCCCCCAAAATTAAACTAATCTAAGATGATATTTCATTACAAAAGAAAGTTGGAATATAAATATTAGTTATGTCACCCTATAGAATTGATATTTTTTAAACCAGAAAAAAATGTGAAATTTTAATCCTATTTGTTGCCCTTTATTTTTAGCAATTAATGACTCTTTTGAACTTCACCTCATGACACTTGATTAGCCGTACCGGAGTTTATACATTCTTCATTTGTGTCATTCATTAATCGCCGGTCAATAAAAGCTGTCAGAAAGCTGTTGTCTTTCATGTCTCATTGTTCACTGCATTCTTTCGTCTTGGTAGTTAATCAAATGCTCCCCTGCTGTGGTCAAAGCACAGTTTGATAGCAGTTTCAGAGGTGATCCAGCATTAAAACACAGAGCTTATAGTAAAGGTTCATTTTTTTCTTATACCATGCTAAACTGAAAGCTTTCATTTTGCAGTCCTTGGCAAACGACGCATTGTTGCCATGCCCTTATGACTGGGTAGCTCAGAAAATAGTACTGAGTTCTGCCATCCAACTGAAGTGCGCTGTAATGACTGACTAATTACCTGCAGCTCTGAAATGAACTGCAAAGTTTCCACTGCCAATCACAGGGAAATAACCTTTTTTTTTAGAGATTGGAATTAGAACAATTGTCAAAATGTGTTAAAACTTCAGGAGGCAGTAAGTCAAATGAAAGCATCCAGCAGAGAAAAATTTCTATCCTGGGATAGAATGAACATTTTCATTTCTAATATTTGTTCAAGACATGATTTATATTGAAAATATTCAGAAAGAAATTCTGCAAAAGCGATAGTTAGCAGGCAGACTGAAAACACGTGAAGTACCAACTAAGAAGAGAATGAAAGAGGAGAATGAAATGGTACCAGGAATCATCACTGAAAATAAAAATAAATACAAAACCAGACTACCAGAAAATACTGTGGGGTTTTATAGCAGTTTGGCATCGTCATGCTTATTTGCTTTAAAAGAAATCATCAGTGTTTGAGACCTTTACATTAAAATCATCTAGACTAATGATTTCCCATCTCTTTTCCTTTTCAGAGATCTTATCCCTCATTACATGATCCCCCAAACAATTACAGCTACACAGCTGAAGCAGCAGTAAAATGTAGGAAGAGATCTATCAGATTAATACATCATATCATCACCTTTTACTTCTAAGTGAATTTGCATATTTATATAAGACCAGTAACACAAATAAAAATGAAAAGAGGCAGTAATGTTTTGGACATTGTAAATGTAAAAAAAAAAAAGAAAAAAAAACATTTATAAAACCATGTTGAGCTGGAATTCTAAGCTCAAAGATGAAAGTCAGATTCAGATCAAAAGCCTCAAGAAAATGACCTAAAGCACCAAAATAATTCAACTTTGGGAACAGTTGCGATAAGGAAATAATTTTTAGCTGCATGGTTCGAGTTGCTTGGGAGATGGAGAAATAAAAAATTATTTCTTGCCTTAAATCCATGAGGATTATTTGGAAAAATGTTTATGTCTCTGCTTATTGCTTTGTATGTTATTGAAGTATTAGTTTTGCTTGCTATCCTGAAATCTAACCTGCTTTGCAAACATGAAATTGTACGATTAGCATCTGAACTTTAGACCTGCTTAGAAAGTTCATTTTAGTTCTTAAAACTCACTGGCACCACTGATAAAGAGGAAGCACTTTTAGAACAAAGACTATTATACTACCCAATAATTTTATAAATAATATATAAAAAAGACTATATCTAGCAAGTGATAAACACAGGTCCCTAAGAAGCAGCTAATGCACTTTTAGGCAGTTAAGAGCCTGCCCTACTGCATCACTTTTCCCTGGGTTCCACTTCTGCAGGAAAATCTACTGATAGTCACCTATTATTAAAGCACTCAAATTTGTAAGACAAGATCTTGGGACGTGTATAAGACAGGTAGCCTGGAAACTCTCAGATTGTGGCAGAGGTGGATAACTGTAATTTAAAAAAAATATTGTAAAAGCATCTTTGTAGTAGACATTTTATGATCCAGACATGATAAAGATAATGACAAAACCCACCTGTATCATTTTTGGATTGCTGTGCTGTGTGGTTTTATTATAACAAACAAAGCCATAGCTTTCATGAAGAATATACATCTGTAATTAAAATAAGAGTTTGGTGGACTATTTGTATTCTAACATTCTCTTTGCTACCTGCTATTTCCCATTTTTCCCTTGTTTGAGACTGAACAGAAGAAAAGATGATGTTTTAGCCTGCAGGCACTTTCTTTCAGTTTTTTTTTTCAAATGACTGAGGGAACAAAATATTTTCCTTTCTCTAGACACTAGCATTCCACCTTACTCAAATCCCCATGGCCTCGAGTACCATTTTCTTTTCTGTTCAAGTCTAGAAATAAAAGCACTAAGTTAATACATAGTCAGTCTGTTCATTCTTGTTAAAATACACCTCTTGGTATGCGTTTTGATCTTAAGAAGAGCAGTATAAAAAGTTAAGGAAAAAATCTGAAGGGTGCACATGCCTGTTGTACTAATAGCAGGCACTGACCTATTCAAAATCCAGAGGCTAATTTGCTAAGGCTCCGAGGCAGTAATACCATCTCCATTGGTACCTGCAATGCTCCAGTTCGCTTCCCAGCAGTACCTGAAGTTCATTGACCTGTTTAGCCCAGCTCTTATTTTACATTGCTCAACTTCTGTGGGATATCACTACTGTCAGCTTATACTACTCTCAGACTGATAAAATTGGAACAAACATTTCAGGCAGAAAGAAGTGACATCATCATACTGATTCACAATAAGCCGTATGATGAGCGTCCATTGAGTATTTCAGTGCCAGCAAAAGATGGGCGTTTGGAAAGAGGAGGGACCCACTAACATGTTTTCTAGCAAGATTTAAGGCCAATTGCCTGGTTTTGTTTTTCTCTGCTGGGGACCACATTTTTGCTGTTGTATCATTGCCTCCAGCGTAGTTACTGCATGTTTTGCAGGAATATATAAAAAATGACTCAGGCTAAATCTGTGCTGTTGACTAGTGCATCAAGCTTCTGTGAAGAGTAAGCCAACAAAATTGCATTAGGATGAATTTGGACCCTTTTTCTTTAAGGAACATGAGGGGCTTTGCTGATGGCTTTTACATATATTTTACACACTGAATTACTTGTAAATCATTATGCCAAGTGAAGTAAAGTCCCCATATGTTGTCCATGAAGGAAACTCTGAGAACGTTAAAAAAGACACCCCGCAACAACAAAGTAAATCAACAAACTAACTGAAAGGGGCTTATTGGTTTGTTTTTTCAAATTGAGCTATTAATTGGAGCGGGGGGGGTGAAGGGGCCGCTCCCACAGCAACTTTCCAATAGGTTTTCACCACGGTGTTTACCTTTTAAGATTTTTGCATTCTGAGCCAAATGCAGAAAAAAACCCCTCTGATGAATGTCCAAACTGCGGAATCAAGAGAATTCCTTTCATTTAATCTAGGATAGCACTGAATCTTTTCATATTAAGAATTTCTTTACAGTCTGTTTTCAGGAAATACAATTCACTGGAGAGAAGGAATTTGACTCAGATTGCATTATTTTTCACCTAGCAAATCTGCATTCTCAATGTAAATTTCTCTACTCTCCTGTAACTTGTGTTCCAAGGAATAATTATATGGAGATTGAAAACCTTTTTGTTTTCTCAATGTAAAACTGTTGCAGACAGCTCCTCTTCAGGACACAGGCTGACTCACTATCTTGTCACAACGTGTAAGATGTCTTCAGTATCATCATTGTCTCTTTTTTCTTAAGGTCTTTGTCTTTCTGTGACTATCTTTCTTTTTTTTTTATTCCCTTTTCCTCTTTTTCATTGTTCATTATGTCTTCATATTTCCCTATGGGCTTCCAGAAGACTCTGTCCTTGGTTCCCATTCTCCCCTCTGCTTTGTCTGCAACCATTTTCATTTTTAAATTTAATTATCCTTATTAGCTGCTTTTTCTGCTCTAGACTGATTTTTCTTCTATTTTGCCTGTTTGACAATCTAATCATATGCTCCTAGTTTTGAGCTGCAGCTTAGCTGGTTTTAAACAGCTCTTAATCCTTCACCAGAACGTCATTTCTGACCACCAGACAGACCATCAGTTTCTTGCCCGGCATGCACGGTTATAACACAGGGAGCAACTTTGACATAGATGCCACTTATTCAGGCTATATCTTGTTAATTCTTTCTGCATACTAGCAACCATTTTCCCTCCTACAAGAAGCAACTGCCGTTCATTCCTGGAGCCAGAACATTACCCTCAAGTACACATGCGTCCTGCCGCTGATCCTGATTGATTCTGTCCTGCCCTGCTCACAAGTATGGAGAATGCATCTCACCCCATACTCATTAATGGAAAATTAAGCACTTTAAAATAATAAAAAGTACTATTTTTCACTAGTTTGGTCTAGCTTGCTCATCTCACTGCTTGTCCTCATCATTACCTTGTTACATTTTGCATGTCTCATCTGTTTACCAGTACTTATCAGATGCCTCTTATTGACTAATAGAGTCAATTGACTAATAAGAGGAGAAGGGAGAAAAATTGCCCTCCAAGCTGGACATTCATACTGGGTTCATAAGTTTAATTTTCTATACACCAAAGTACTTAGCCTCGAAATTCTCCTTTGAAGTAAATATTACCTGCTTGTTACAAACAGGAAGCTACAGAAATGATCACATCATTGGGAAGACATTGTGTTAAATGGAAAAGATACTCTGGACCTCAATGACATCTGGAAAATAACTAACATAGAAATATAGACTCCCAAAATGCTCAGTGGCAGGTGAGTGCTTCCAGAGGGAAGCTCCAATCAGCCACATTGCAAGGACTCCAGCTGCCCCTAAGTGGACATGCTGGATCATGCTCATTGCATTTTTTTCAGTGTGGTTTGGGGTTTATGTGTGTGTTTCAGGTCTTTTTGTATAAGCATCTTCCCGCTCACTGTGCAGGAAATTTTGGAAGTTGGCCTAAGTCTACAAACTTAAACACAGTACCGGGATAACCCATTTAAGTGATTTGTGCTGTCTCTTGAGGGAGGGCTCTGACAAAGTGTTGATGATTATTTATTTCTCAACAGGTTTCAGATGCATTTGCACACTAAAGCACTTCCCCTCAGTATGTCATTTACCATGCAAGTAGGAAGAGAGTGCTTAGACTGACCAGTAAAGTGACACTAAATATGATCACGTAACATCTCGGTATACACAAAATATTAGACTAATACTACATGTGATGTAGTATTAGTCTAGATGTAGATGTGCATATACATATAAAAATACAGTATATAAAAATTAAAATAAACATTAAGTATGTGTGCATATATGCATACAAGTCTAATACCAGGTACATGTACTTACATTGAATAAAACTTATTGACAAATACAGAACTCTGCACTACCAGTGTGCTGGAAATGGCATATTTCAGTAGCATAAATGATTTTTTACCCATTCTTTATTATCAGCTATATTTGTAAGTTGAACAAAAAATGTTATCTGTCATCTTGACTCAGAACTCAAATATACTGTCTTCATGGTATATCCGATGAGAGGAGGCATACCCATTTTTATCCTGCAAAAACTGACACACAGTTACTTACCTAAACCCATACTGGAAGTTGTTAGCTGAACTGAAAATTGAAGTCAAATAACCCAGCTATTACTGCTGTGCTTTTTCCATTAGGTGATTGCTCTTACCATGGCAGGCAGCATGAGTAACATGAACAAGATTAGTGTTTATTTCATCCAAGGCTGATGTCCATGTTATCTTCATACTTGGGAAGCAATTTATAATTTTGGCATTAATTTGTCCTTTTAGATGCAGGCATAGTATTTTCTGTGCTGCAGAAGTTCACATGGTCTGCAGCTTGACATGCTGGATCACAGTTCAGAAAGGGCAGTGAAGGAAAAATAAATTAATCACTTTGACTTAAAAATGGAAATTAGAATGAAAAACACTGATAGAAGCTTCGTTTAGAAGTGTTTTCAGGTGTCACTGTGATAAAGCATAAAGCCCAGACTGCCACAGATCTTACAAAAATAATCCAAGTATTTGCATAAAATATTTTTTTAAATTAGAAAAAAGGAAAAAGTTATTAGTAAATGATGGATTAATTTAATGCAAGATAATCCTGATAAGCAGAGGTAGAAAACTGAAATACCATTTAACAACTCCTATCCTGCCTTTGCCTGTAATCATATCTCACTATTATCACTGCAATTGGGATTTTTAGGTGAAATGTTCACCTGCTTTATTGAATGCTCCTTCAGCATGCTTATTTTTAAAATTTTTTTTTTTGAGAAGAATGTGTTCTCTGAAATGAGAAAATGATCCTTTGATATGTCATATTTTCCTTTTTATTTTAAAATACAGAAAATTTGATTACCACGCTTTCCAAATGGCTATACATTGATTTTATTGAAGTTGAAAATGGGAAATTTATTTGGGAAAAAATAATTACTGTTGCTGGTTAGCTACTAATGTGTTCATGGTGACCTGACACCCTACTGACAGGCACACTCTGCTCAACGCTGTTAGGATCTGCTTTTCAGACCCAAGTGATTTGTAGTCTCACTGTGAACATTGAGATTCCACCTCATTCAGGTGGCAAGGTTGAAATCCCTAATTTCTTCATATGTTCTGGGTCCTTGAGCACCTGCTGGGCCTGAGCAGTCTCTCACTGCTGAAGTACAAACATAACTGATTAGTTTCAGTTAGATACATTGACTTTCCCAATGAAAAAATACTTTTAGCTGGAAAGTTTCTAATGAGCTTGACTTAAAAAGCACTAGCTTTAGGAAAACTGTTGTCTTTCCATACAGTATAACATTGTTGATCAATGGAAAATTTCTTAGTCTTTAAACATTATCAGGCTTAAAGCAGGCTTGCAATTTCTTGCAAGAAGGAAAAAAAGATCTATTGAATGAAGGAGACCATTTCTGAAGCATTCTGTATAATTGAATCATTAGACTTCGGGGTGTAATTAATGGCAAAACTCACCTAGATGAGACTAAAAGCCAGATAAGTTATGAAAGATTCCTTTATTAGTGTTTTCCCCATTCAGTTCCACTACCTATCATGTTAGTGTGGGAATACAATATTTAAGTTAACTCAACAATAGAGTTCAGAACTCAGCAGCTGTTAAACTAGTTAACTTATGTGTGAGAAAATGTGGGTTTAATGTAACCGAGAGACAGCTCTCACTCCTTCCATATTATCTGGAGTTTGAGTCTTCTGCTCTGAGTGATTTTCAGTTAAAGAGATTATTTTTGATATACTTTCAAAGGAAAACAAGAGACAGGTAAGTCATTAAACTGGCATATTTGTCGTTAAACAGGCCAATAGTTTAAATTTTGGGTTTCAGGACAATCAGGTTTTGGGGTTTTTTTAAGGGGAAATGTTTATTTTTAGAGAGGTTAAAAAACCCAACCAAACAAAACAACAGTAAAGCCAAGGTGAATCCCCTATAATATCTTTTTTTTTTTGGTTTTGCTTTCTTTCTAAGAAAAAGATACACTGAGAGCTTCAACTCAGTTGCCTAAGAATATCAGATTCTATTTCTTCCCTGAAATTACCAAGTAACTGCACTAGGCACCAGGCCTGCATTTCAGCACTTGTCATTGCACGTGGTGGAGGTTACAGGCACACCGTGCATTCACCACCACATTACGGTTACAACTTAGGCAATACATCGCACTCAAAGGATGTTACAAACCACTGACTAGTTCATAAGGCTCTTTGTAGATAGCACAAAGGCAATGCTACCTGAACCATCCCTGAAGCGCACTGTCAATGCATTTTTCTGCCTGGAGTTCTGCAGTGTGGCCAGAGGGCTCCTCTTGGTTCATACTCAGCTTCTCTGGAGAATTGATGGCAGCCATCCCTATCTGGATCACCCAGCGCAGCAAAGCAATGCTCCAGGCTTTGAAGACTGACTGATTGCTGCTGCTGGAGTTCTGAGAGGAATGAGAACTACATGGGAAACACCATTCTTCTTCTTTATCCTCTTTGCTATGCAAAGCTTTCCCCAAAGGGATGTGGTAGGATATTTGATGCCCTGGAAGGGTACAAATAGAGGTTGCTGAACTGTATTCAGATTATTTTTTTTTTTAAATGCAAATTTGCAGCAACAGTTTTCCAAGACTGTCACACAATCAAGAACTCTTAGTTCATCTGTTCATGAAATACAGTAAGATGCAAGCAAGGACTAGCCAACCCTAATCAAGAAGAATGTTTCTGTAATTAGATAGGATTGTTTGTTAGCCCAAGAAATTAGACAAAGCTCTTACAACACAAACAATAACAGAGTTTATTGCCTCTGTAGTAATTTTTTCCCTTCACAGTCTCATGATTTGCAATAACATTTTGATTTTCATTTTAAGTTGTTTGGATTTTGCAGCTTCCACTGCAGTACTTTTTGGCTGTAATGAATGAAGATAATACATTATCTTAATAATTTACCATCACAATAACGCTGTGGTAGTTTTTGGTTTGGTTTTTGTTTTTTTTTTTTCTTAAGAAAGTCAAGAGAGTCTGCTCTTAATGACATTGTCACATTCCCCCTCTTATGTCTGTTCCCTACTTGTGTCTGTTCATGAAGCTACAGCCATTTCACCATATGAATATGGTGAGTTGAAGCAGGAGCTGCAGTAAGAAAAACATTGGTCTTTCCAGATACGTAATTGTGTCAGTAGTACCTGAGTGCCATCTTCCTAAAAGACTTGAACAAGGTGGGGATGCACAGGAGGATGGCAGGTATAATGCCATTAGCACAGTGCAAGTGGCACTGGTACCTCGCAATCAGGATTAATGAGGGTCAATATACAGCATTCATTGCTAGTAAGCATAGGAAGAAGTAAATCAGGATCCCACTCATTTTTGCTTGACAGAAGGCAGTCACAGATCACTTCCAACGCTTCCCTCGATGAATGATAAGCCATGCTAGATGAGGCAGAGCTTATTTGTGTCATTACAAATGCATAAAGCAAGTTCCCCTGGGCTATCAGTGGGTAACTTTTATCCTCCCTCTGTATGAGATATGAACAGGTTTGCATCTGAGTCTCTTGAAACTATGTTCATGACAACTTAAGTGTTACTTCATAAACACCCTCCAAAAAAATCACACTTGCCATGCATGCAGTCAACAGTCTGAAATATATCGATGACTGCATCAAGTCTCCATGATTCATCACAGCTGTGCACATTCCTCATCTTTGTAGTCTGCTCAGCAAGGTCTACAAAAGGCTGGCATTATGTAACAGTTGCTTATATGGCTGCCAAAGAGGTTCATACGTATACACACAACTCGATTTCAAATAGGGTAAGTACCGTGATGTTGAATCACTTGTATATGAGACCAGAGGCTCACCACTACCAAGACATTCAGTTTTTCAAAAAGTAAGCTGAACTACTACACAATAAGTATAAGATGTTGTATGGAATAGAAGTTAACACCTCCCCCCCCCCCCCCCCCCAATTATTGTTAAAAAAAATGATAAAAAAAACCAAACCCCAAAATGATCAGGATAATTGACACAGCTAATTGAAAAAGAGTGCAAATCCCAAAACTCAGAATCTTTTTACATGCTAGAATTACTTCACCCCTCAGCACACAGTTGACTGTCCACTGTTGTGCAGTTCCTGTAACCTATGCAGTGTTGTTACCTATCAACACGGATTCCATGTGACTACATTTTGTATTGCGCATTGAGCGGCAGTCGGGCATACTCAGACACGATTAACAGGACTGCAATGCTTGGAGCTCAGTAGTGCTCTGCACCTTTATCCAAGATAAGTCCCTAGTCTTTATATTCAGTGCATTGCTTTTGAACATTTACTTCAAAGAGGTAGAAAGGGGTGTTCAATAAACTTAAAACACAGAGGAGAGGAGGAAACTGTCTGAGTGTGGCCATATCATGGTAAGAAGTTGCCCTGTAGATGTGTGTTTGGGACAGGATGCAGCAGGAAGTCCAGTTCTATGGGAAGTTAATCATATGCTAATTTCAACAGTTCAAGCTCAGATACGTGGTTCTGAAAGATCCAGCTAATTTGCATTTTGCAGTTTCCCTTCCACATCTGAATTTCAAACAGAAAAAAAATATAATTGCCCATAGTGTTAATTTTATTTTAAGTTGCACTGCTGATTTAATGAAATAAGGACCTTTTAGAATTTTATCAGCTGGTGTTTGTACTATCTGTGGATCATTCGTGTATGATGGATTTACTCCTGGGTGGAAAGAAAGGTGAAGAGAAGAAAAAGTGCATTCTTCCTGAGTGCACCGAATATGACGATGCCCAAACAGAACAGCCAAAGTTGTACTTGGTGCATAAAATATGCACATCTCCCATTTTCCAGAAGCTTTCCATCAAATACAAAGTGGCACAGCTTAACAGGAAAAAAATATGTCATTGTGTTACAGTGACTGTGACGATCCCAAGCCTCTCTGGAGGTTATTGTGTCATACGGTCACCACCTCTTCAAAACACCTGAGTTGTTGGACCACAAACAAAGAATTGGCAAAAGCAGCCTGATTGCCTAAGTGCTGATGACAATTTAGGACTAATGATGTCAAAAAGCCATTGACCACCTCTACCGTTTTGCCTCCCTGCAGGGGGCAAATCAAATCTCTTGTGCTAAAATGTGTCTGCATGCTCTAGGAAATGTTTTCTTTTATTACAAAAATTCAGTGAGATTCTAATTATTTTTACCACAATACAGATTAAATGACATTTGTATTTATATATAAAAGAAAGGAAGATTCAGGCAAGAAGTTACAACCTTAATTTTGTCTGTGGAAATTGAAGAATCTTAAAGTTTGGAACACTATACTACAGAATGATTAAATTTTCATAATGAAACAATTTGTTGGAAACCATGACAGGAAAGGGAATTGTTTTGGAAGACACAACCAACCTTTATTCACCTCTCTGTTACAAGTAGCTGGGCCTAGATTAGAGCTGGGCAAGGGTGTAGGCATTACGCCTGCTTAAAAAACATCCTCATCCACATCACTCTGAAGCAGCATCCTGCCTACCTGCTGCTTGTACCTTTGTGACACTGGTACGTTTCAGCCCGTGGCCAACTATGCAGAGTGCTGAGCTTTCTAAATAGGTTTTAAAAACAATTTTCTTTCAGGCAACACAGGGAATACTGGAAGTACAAAAAAATGTTAATAGGCCCCAAGACAGAAGGGGAAAAGGGCCTTGGAACTTGGAAAAAAGTAATATAAACCATTTCAGACACTTTATCTAATCATACATGTAAGTCTAGTCATTCTGAGTCTCATTTGGAAAGCACTGTTTTCTTCTGAAGGGTTCAGCTTAAAGCTGCAGAGGATTTGCAAGCCCTATGCTGTAGCAAGCAAAGTCAGAAGTCTAGCAAGAGCTTAATTAAAGTCAATGAAGAAATTAACAAATGAAAACTAGAGAATAAAAAAAGCACATCAAAGAAAAGGAGAACAAATGTCCTGGTGGTCAGTTTTTGGTTTTTGGGTGTTTGGGGTTTTTTAATTGTCTTCTATATTTTCCATATGATGAGTTACCTGGCCTACAGTTACAGCACGTCAGAAAGGCATCCATCTCTGTATGTATCACCGTGCAATTTTGTGTTCGCGTTTCCCCATCAGAAGCTAAAAGCAGATGTTATATAGAGAAGCCCTGGAAACAAATTAGCTGACTTCCTGCAGGAAAACCTTCAGGGTCAATTTGAGGGAAACCCTGAAGAATCCTATAGGGTGCATTTGCTTGCCCCGTGGGTCAGTTTGGCACTTTTTGCATTACCCAATTCTATGTCAGCTATCCCACCTGTTCTTGTAGCATTCGTGACAGATAAGAGAGATGACTCCGATTCCTTTTTTGTGGTGGTTTCAGTGTCCTTCCTAAAAGGACACCAAGACATTACCTATTGTGGAGGCAGAAACAATTTATAGACTGCCTGAACTTACATTCTGCACTGGGAGGCAGCTTATCCTTTGTGCGTGGACAGATCATCCTGGAAATTAGGACACCTGCAGAGAAACCTTGTCAGGAACAGGCAACATAACTTTATAGTTCAGGTTTCCCTCATACTCAGTATATTTTAATGTAGTCAAGGAGGGATCATCTCTAAAAGATTAACTGGCATTGGTACAAGAGTTTGGGTATGAAAGCTGGACCACTGCAGGAAAAAAAAAAAAAAAAAAAAAAATCAGTTCTGATGACTGCTCTGGAATGAATCAATTGGATGAGGAGGAATGGCAGTATGACATGAAGTCATACAGGTCACCAGTACATCATAACTTATTACCTGTCTTTCTGTGGGTGCTAGAAGTTTGATGATACTGAATGTGAGACTCCATAAATATGTCTACAGGGATTTTAGAAAAAAAAAAGTCCTTGCAGCTGTCTCTTACTTTTCTAGTGATGTTGGAATTTGTTTCCCATCTTCAGATCCCTATGTTTTGAATTTTTTTCTAATGTTTTCATGGGTTTTGCCCTTTAAATATCACAAAAACTGTTCACAGCAGACTAATTATAACTGTTTCATACTATTTCAGTGCTCAAATATGCTGTAAAAGTTACTGCGAAATTGGCACCTTTCCAGCTATAGGTGTTTACACCCTACAGAATGACACATTTGAATCATATGCTCTGACAAAAAGAACAATTTATTTTCAGTCACCGTTGCATAAATAGGAAAATATCCAAAAGGAAAGCTGAAGCAAAAGTCACAACTGTGTCTAAAATCTGAAAAGTCCTGATGTGATGCAAACCTTTGTGTGTGCAACTGAGCACCCGACTCTGACACCTCCTCTGATGGCTTGGTACTGGAAATATGGCTGGGCCTGTCTGCCTCTGGTTTGCTACACGTGCCATTCGGACAAGGTGTTGGTGAAGCTCGCGGCTGAGACTTGTGCATATGAAACTGGAATTCTGGGAACATCATAAGGCTGGTGTTAATGAAAAATGAAAATAACATAGTAATGACAACTAGGTGAACTTCATGCAAAAACACCCACTGCCAGTCTAGACCTTGGTCTGAGCGCTGTCAGCCACTGCCTTAGCTCTTGAACTTCTGATGTGGGAACAACTTGCAGGAGAATTCTGAAATATGTTATCGAATAATGACAGTTCCTTTGTGTTGCTTGAGTTTTGCGAGTATATTCCAGCAGCTACAGAGTAGCCAGCTATCTAATAAAATTAAAAATATGATCAGTACATAAGTAGACAGCTAAAGGATAAAACAGTGTCATACCTGTTATAAACTAAAAAACGCAAACTAAATCTTCGTGTTAGTGCTACCTACAGAAAAGAAGAGTCCGAAAGCCAGGAATCTCAGCAGTCACCCAGAGACATGTTGGGCATCAGACTGATCAATAAAATAACCATTTGGGTATTATTTCTCCATAGCTCATACATGACATATTAAAGAAAGTTCTGCCTTGACAGATGGTCCATAGTCTTGTCTCTCATAAAGCCGATAGGGCCATATCTCAACCTTTAAGTGGAAGAATCACTACATTATTCTTAAAAAAAGAAAAATTAAAAATCTCCTCCTCTCACATCTCTATGCATAGGAAATATAGTTACCTGTCCCTACAATCATATGGGCTTTTTGAGTACAGGTAGCTACATTCTTATCCTAGATTCTGAATTATATACAGGTTCTTTCAAGCAAATCATGACATAAAATATGGCAGTTTTCTTTCCAACAATAATAACAATAATTCTAAAAACCTCACAGCTTCATTACAGGATTTTGTGAAGTTGCAAATTTCAAACAAAACTTTTTTAAAAGCACAACAAGAATAGAGTTTTCTGCAAATAGGTCTAATTACATTTGTTGTTCAACTCTTGTGAAATTATCCAACACTTTACTACCAATTTATCTGTTGCTAAAGTGGACAGAAAGTGACATTATTGTCTCTCTGCAAAGTGGTAGAAAATATTCAAGGTCTTACAAGACCTTTTCCCAGTGGAGAAGAAATCCATTAAACAGAATCTGAGTATACATTAAGTATAACTTGATTTAGACTCAGACATAAGCTGTACCTCAAGCATGAGAGAACTACAAGTGATAGTATTTGAAACAACCTTATAGAACATAACACCGTTTTCAAGCACTGATTCTGCTTCAGGTGTTCAAGCACCCTGTTAGGAACAAATTTCCTTGCACCACTCAGAACATTATGTAAGAAAAGTGACAGCAGCACTTTGCATATCTTCCAGAAACACACCATTTATTTACAGACTTAAGAGAGCCTGGAACATTCATCTGGCCAGCTTGTTATGCAACTTATATGCTACAGTTTGCTTCTAAAATAAAAGAAGAGCACAGGCTGCCTTTTATGCCTTTATATAATATGCCATGTAGGAACTATAGGCATTACACAGATTTGGGGTTGGAATCTATACTGATTTCCAATATAGTAGGTATAGTCATTAAATTCCAGGCCTGTATGTTCGTTCTTAATTTCTCTCATTCAGAAACACCCTCAAAAAAAACCCCAGATAGCACAGCTCTACTCTAAATATTCTTTTTGCTAAATTTTATCCTCCTACAGCTTAATATTACAGGCACAAAGAATACACGAAAGGGAGTAATAAACTTTAAAAGGCAGAGTCAGTGGAAATTTGCAGATGCAGATTTCTCATTCCCAGACAGAGCAAATGTGATCCTCTCCATGAATTACAAGTGGAACACAGATTAGGGTTGCGATAAATCTTGGTGAACTCATTGATATGGTTATATTATTGCATATCAGAGTGATAATTCATGTGACAATTGTAGAAATCACATGAACATTCAGCACCAACTGATTTTTGCAAAACTTTCTTTATTTAGCAATAACATCAATTTGTATATTTCAATTTAGTCAGCATAATTTTTAAACTGTTAAGCTAATGATAAATGAGGCTGTTTATTGCCACAGGAGGAGATTATCGCACAACTGTTGGCCCAACGACCATCCTTATAATAACAAAGACAAGTCTTTATGTCACTCTGTGTTAGCGTTGCAGTATTCCTTTTATAATAAAGAAAAAACAAACCCTGCCTTGCAAAGCAGACAGACTTCCTACTGTGCACTTCCGACGTAAAGCTTTTGCTTTACAAACTGATTTGACCATTATCACTCACTTTTTAATATAAAATGGTCAAATAAGCAAAAAGACTAGTAAGCACAGAACTCCATCAATAGTACATACATCTTTTCACACAAAAAAGAAGCTGAACTTAATCCTTTTCTAGTGCCTCAGGCACAGTGATAGATATTTTGCCATTTAACTCTGAGTCATTTCTGGAGGTGATCCCATGTTTTAACCAATATATCCTTTGTTGCTCTGTGCAATTTGTTCAGTATATTTACTGACTAAAAGAAAAGCATTAGGCCATTAGGCACTGTCATTAAAATACAAAGCTACTAGAATCATGGACATCATACAGAAGGGATGAAACAACCTATCACCCCAGCCATCACGCTGACTGCAATAAAAGCCAGCTTTTGGCATTTATTCATCTTAGCGAGACATTGTTATTGGGTAGGTTCACACGTTATATTTCATGCAAAATACTATGTGCAGCAACAACATACGGCTTGGCTGAATTTTGAATATTGCGCTAGTGATAAAGCCAGGAAATGTTACCTAGATGCTGGAATTGGAACAGATTTGGGCTACTGTATAAGAAGTTACTGTCAACTGTTCTGCATATTATGAACAACCTGGACTGAATGGGCAGAATGAGTTTTTAAGGCCAGCGACATCCCTGAAGCATAAAGGGCTATCGGGCTTCTACGACAGCAGCAGAGGTGAGCAGGACAAGCTCACACAATGTGGGAAAGGAGCATGTGAGACGCATGGATAAAAATCACAGGAAGAAGCCTCCGCATTGATCTATCAGGTTTCTTGAAGAAATCATTAGGGACAGTAAATGGAAAGAAAAGCAGTGAGGAAGGGTGATGTATAAAACTTTACAGAGAGTCAAGTAGAGCAAGTTGCTTTAAGTGACAGTAAACAGGGACTCTTAACAACACCGACTTCATGTGATGCATCCTTTTTAATAACCAGGTATTACATGGTGAAGTATGAGGCAGAGGATTTTCTCTAAGATAAAGTTTTCCTTCTTAATATGCATATGATTTCCTTTGAAGAAGTTTCCTCAAATTTCTAAACATGCCCTTGCTTAGGACTTTGGTTTTTACTACTGTTCTAATACTTCTCCCCTTGAATAGGCTGGGGCCCATTCCTGCTTTCCTTGGAAATTATCATTGTACAGTAGTGGCTGCAATTAAAAAAAAAAAAAGAGAGAAAAACTGTTAAAAAAACCCAGCAAAATAAATCTCTGCACCCCCCAAACCAAGCAGTAATGTCATTCAGCCTTTAAAACTGAATGAATCAGAGTAAAGATAAAGAATGAAAGCATCTTGAATACATCAGGAAAACAGTACAAGTTATTTCAGTATACTTGGCACATACCCAGAATACAACAGAAAGAATTGGACCCTGGGTCTACTTTTCTGTAACACATATGTTTGATATTTAATTTTTGTTCCTGCTCTGGAATATTTCAAAAATTTAAGCTGCAAAAAAATTGAGAATTCTTTCCTGATTTTGTAATTACTAAGTGGTAAAAGCAGAAGTACATAGGACTCCTCCGAAATACAGAAGTTCCAAGGTTTTTTTTTCAAATAAAAGCTACTGTTTATCCTAAGTGTAATGTTAAATCTGTTCTTTAAGATAAACAAAAAGGATATTATTAATGGAAAACAATTTCTGAATGATATTTTTTTCCTCTCTAGAATACTGATTTAATATAATCAGGTAGCTTTATTATTTGCGGATCTCATTAAGGAAAGGAAAAGCAAGCCTTGGGTTTGTAAGTGACATGCACACTGGAACAGGACCCTGGAATTTCTATGAATTCAGTGCAGAAAGGGGATCAGACAACAAATATTCATTACAGCAGTTGACCAGTTTTTTTGACAGCCAAGTTTTTGTGAGCATTAATTCAAGTTCCTAGAAGGCCAAGATAGGATAGAGGCATGAAATTCTGGTTATGATGATTCAGAGGCATTCTGATGACTTTGGAATAGTCTCATATGATGTATAAGCTATGGTCTACTTGTCACCTGCACAGATTAAGGGTGAAAAATGTAATGCCATTGAAGTCAATGGGGAAAGTTCCACTAGCCCCAGTGGAATTAGGATTTACTGGGAAAAATTCATGAACTATTTCAGATACAAGAAGAAATTCAGAGTCTCCTTAGCATCTTAGATTTATATTAAAAAGCACAACTATTAACATCTGTTCAAAGGAGACTACAACTGTAACAGCAGCAGCATTAGATTAAGTAATTACACAAATCAAAAGAAAAACTTCAGAAAGCTTTAACACATACACTATCTACTTGAATAAGCATTATTCCAGGTAACCCTCTTGCCTGCTCAATTCTCATAAGCATTATATCATCCTATTGGCATTTCCTGAATGGTGAGAAAATCTGATACTGTAAATAATAACTGCTAGTCTTTGATTCAAATGCCAACCAGCACTCAGGCAGAGGAATCAGAGTGAGTTGGTATGCAGAATCAGCACTGTGGATCCCCACTCTGGTTTTTGGATTTTTGAAGAGTCAGGATCCAGGGACCAAAACCACATTCACCTTTTTTAAATCTCTCCCTCTATGTTCTCCATGTCCCCACTCCTCTTTTTCTAAGTTGTCTTTGATGAATAAATATTTGTGTTCAACACACAATAGTGTTTCTTGAACAGTGGCCAGGGTTTTTGCACATCTCACTCTCCCAGACCTGTGGGGACACCACTAGCAGTGTTAAACCACAAAGAGATTTGGCATGACACGGCAGTATAGAAGTTGAATTCGCAGTTGGTGATAATGAAAAATAGGCACCTCCTATAGGTGAATCATCCTGGACAAGAAAAACATGACACCAAGGAATTAAACAACAAACAAAAATTGCAAATTACTTTATACCATCACAAGAAGTTTCAGAAAAAGACTCCTTGCCTAACTCATAGCCCATAACCTAAACCAGAAAAATTCCAAACAAGATGCCTTTGCAAAGAGTCTGTCTGGAAACAAAGTCCAACTCATGAAAATTCAAAAAAACCAGTAAGACTATACCAACAGCCTTCTTAAGCAATCTAAGCAAACAGAGAGAGAGAGAGAGCAGTACACTCATGCATGTTAACCAACAAGTACCAAAAATTCAGGATCCCTGCTTTGGACACCGAGTTCTGGACCTATCCCTCAGTTGGTTCATGTGACAGAGCACCTTGCCTATCTATCTCATCTGGGGTGAAGCAATTTCCAGTAGGACCGGAGCGGTGTAGCAAACTACCTCAGACATGGAAGAATTTAGAGGAGAGACACCAGGATGCTATCTCTTAAGGGACTAATTTATGTTAGCAATGCACAAAGCTTTCACATTTTACCCACTTGCAACACATGAAAAAACATCTGGCTGGAAACATAGCAATAAATACATATATTCTGTCACTGAGGTACTTTCTGCTTTCGAGTTCTGCACAGAGTTCACAACAGCCTTGTTACAACATTTCAGAACATGCTTCATGCAAAAATACTTGGCATTACGACACCACAGTTCTACTGTACCTCAAGAAGTTTCCTTGGAGCCCTGGGCCAGAGGGAACCATGACGACTACTACAGATGGCCTCATCTCTCCCCCACACCAGCAATCCCCCCATGCTCCACTTCCCTTCCACACCTGAGATACCTGAAATTTGTTCCAGCTGTGGCTGGGTTGAATGGCAGAAATTTCCTGGGAATGATTCAGCTTCTTTCACACATTGAGTTTTTCTTAAAACAAACCAGCCTTTTCTTGAATCAAAAGCTGCTGTTCCTCATCAAATAAAACAGCCCCTCAGTTATGGTAAAAAGCTATCAACTTTTCTCCTTAAAGAAAAAGCAAATAAAAAGCAAATCTCTGTTCAAGCACAGAAAGAACAGAGGCGGAATTCATCCTGTTGCTCTATACGGTATGTGTGCACACGTACTATAGGCTGAGTTTGATATACTACTACATTAAATAGGCAAATACCTAGGGTCTGACCACTGAGTAAAAATCTTTTTATCTGTCAAGGAATGGATACATGGTTCCTTGCTGCACAAGTCATAGTATCCATGTACAGGACAATGTGAGATACTTTTCCTCAAAACCATATTTCTCACCTTTTTTCTTTCTCCCTTTTCCACGTCTACTATTTTTCAGTTGAAAAACTGTGATACTACTGTAAGTTTTCTTCTCCAAAACACTCGCTAGAGAAGTCCATTTCTTTCCCTGGGCAGCTTTCGGAGCTTGACCTCCTTACACCTTCACCTTTGTGGGAGAAATCCCTACCTCCACCTTCCAGCTGACTCTTCTGAAGTCTACTGTGCAGAAAAAGGAGCAAGCAGTTGAGCCTTGGCCTCCCCATTCATTTTTAGCTCTCCAACCATCAGAATATCTTTCATTTGAAGAAAGTTCAGTAAATTCATATCTTCCCTCATAGGAACGCAATTTGTTCCAAGAAAAAAAAGGAAAAAAAACCTCAGACTAATATGAGCATCTATTACTATTGATCTGTAAAGGTGCTAAAAATTGTAATGAGCTTATAGCAGTAGCTTTACCTCATTTACCTCTTAAAATCTCTTCTTCCTAGCTCAGATGGCAGCAAAAATATAATATCCTATATATGATAGATCTTCCCAGCTCTTACCAGTTGTATCATTAAAGCTAGTTATAAGCAAGGCTAGATGAAAACGGGGTTTAAAATTCTAGCTGTCCTCTGCATCAGGTTTGTCCAAATGTTACCAGTGACAAGAACAGTTGGAACTTTCTGGGACATCTGATATTCTGATCATTGTGATATTGTATAAAGTGCTCATTTGGATAACCTTAACCATAAGAGTGAGAATCTAAGAGCTAAAATACATGCATTTTTGATGTTGGTGAAAAACAGACTGGGACAACCTACTTATAGCACTGAACAGATTGGATGAGTAGATGCTCAACTCAGTACCTGAATCCATTTCAGGTACTAGCAGAATACAAACTAATATAACTTGGGGAAACTAGTCTAAATAGACATTTAATAATAAGAAAGATGGAAAATTCTCAGAGAAATAAAAAGTTAAAGAAGCATTATTTTCAGATGCATTTTAGTTTCAAAACTACTTAAGGTTCCAATTCAACAGGGCTTTCAGATATAGTTACCAGCCCACTTAAAAAATAACTGTATTGTCTTTTCACTGCACCAGCTAATATCCTTTAACAGAATCGGCAGATATGACAGGAAATACTGCATGATCTAATTTTGATTTTACTAGTTTATTTAGTATAAACACTAAATACAGCCATGTTGTTAAAATGTAACTTGGAGTGGAGTTTTTAGCTCTGAGCAGTAGTATTTGTTTTTCTCAACCTATTAAAGTGACTTGGAACAAATATATGCCTCTACCTCCATGCAAAAAACCAAATGATTATTTAATGTAATTATAAAGAGAACACACTGAGAACCACATGACTGTCTTAGGCAATGATTTAAAAAAAATCTTTTTCTTCCATCATTTGCAAATAATTTTCCATGATTCATCACATAACTTGTTATTCAAGCCTTTTCCAGAGGAACTATCAGACTCATAAATTATTTAATGGTATCTCTGTGTTGAACATGTTTCACCCCACTTCATACTACTGGTATAATCACATTTTTGCCTAGAAATAATAACTCAACCCTTCTTTGACAATCAGAGTGAATCACACTGAGTTTTTTAATCAACTAAAAGATGGGTAAAGCTAGAAAGAGAACTAAAACTACATCCAGAACCTATAAGAACAGAGAATCACAGTAATAGCTCTGTTCCTCGTGTTTCACTTTGAGCTGTACATATCAATCATGTATTCAAAACAAAAGAGGAGGAAAATTTTAAAAACCAAGGTTAATGTGTAAGCCCAAGCAACTGCATCATTCTTTTAACTATTTACCAGATTTGTCTTGAATCAGGCTACATTTAAAGCTTAGACATGAAGGAAAAATGCTATTCCTAGGGGGCACACGGAACCCAATAACTTCCTTCTTCATGCTTAATAATCTCGTATGTGAGGGACCAATCTAATTTGTGGAAATGAATTGTACCTTAGGGATATGTTATTTCAACCCAAACTGAATATATTATTCATTCTAAAAAGTAGCAATAAAGATTATATAAGATGTAATTCATTATTTTTCTAAATGTTCCATGATTCCACTGGGAGGTGAGACTTAAATAGCTTACAGGAAGCCTACCTTAATTAGGTTGCTTTTCAAATCAAATATAATATAATTTTAACATAAAAATGTCACTCAAGGGAAGTATTCCATTTACAAGGATGATTAATGAAATTTAAAGGGGGAAAAAAAGATAGATCCATGGCTAATATAACATGTGAAGGAATCTGAGAGAGGGAATGATGCACATGTAAATGGACGTGTACAAATATGCAACTAGCTATAAGCTATATACAGATATCCGTCTCATATTCATGCATGCCTACACACATTCACAGAGAAAGGCAATTTGTTACCAGAGCAACCACGGTCAGTTGGTTTTTTGTCCTCCATCAGAATTGGTTTGCATTTTTGTTAACTCATTTTAGCTACTAGAAGCTCAGAAGAATTTATTGTATAAACAGATTTATTTAAGCTTAGTACTTATGTTTACATTTGTAAGAATGTCTTTTTCAGCATTATGATGAAAAAGAAGAAAATTAAAATATTTTTTAGAGATTTACAAACAGTTCATTGTAAGACACTGAAGTTATAATTGAGGTACTTTGCCTCAGTGGTGCTATTAAAATATTGATGTGTATGCCATAGAAATAGTCATTGCTTTTTCTGTGTATAGAGAAATGCTTCAGTTTCTCAGATCCCAGAATGCAGTCATTTCCATAAATATTGACTTTTAATGAGGGTCGTGGTCAATGATTTAATTTGTGGACTGCAATTCCACCGTAATTTAAGAAGCAACAATAAAAGCTGAAATTTAGGAGCTTTATTCTCAGTGTATCCCTTTCTAATGATACTTAGTACTAAGTTTTATAAGCCTTCAAATAGCCTTTAAATGAAATACTTGAATTCCACTATTACCATGCACTTTCAACACTCCAGGTACCCAGCCACAGTTGAATTCTTTGCAATTAGGCAGCAAAATTTGAAACTTCCAGCCTTACCTTTTCTGCATCCCAGTAAAGGTGGTAGAAAACACACCCTAGGAAAATTTAGGCATTCAAGGATTTATACATCCTAGGTAACCATGGTCCTTGGCTGGAAGATGCTGTATATAATCCACTCACAATTCCCTTTTCCTGTCGGGCAAGCAGCTCATTGAAATGAAGAGGTATTTTGACCAAATAGCGAGTAAGGGAAGGAAAAACTATGATTTTATTGCTTTTTTTCTACCTTTTTTTTTCTCTGAAAAGCAATAAAATCATAGTTTTTCCTTGTGTGTGTGTCAAATCAAAACAGAATACAGTATTCTGTGATAGGACCACTCACATCTTCTATACCAGAAACATACAAGGTCCATCCTGTAAATCTGGTCTATACTTAAACCAAAACCGACTAATGTATTTTATTAATTACAGTCTATTCATCAGAGAAACTTTTCCAGTAAACAGAAATCATATTTCCTCCAGAGAAATGACATACACAAAGTGGTTAGGGGCTGCAAATGGTATTTTTCTCATAACTGGCAATAGGAATTTTGTAATATGATTTCACATACAACTCAGATATTTTAACATGTAACGTTAAGAAGTACTTCACTACATCTGTGAAAAAACATTATTAGGTTTTGTCTTGGTGAGAGACTACAATTTTTAATCAGTTCTGGGTCAATCTTTTTCTAGGTTGCTTAGAACAAACAGCAGATGTTGTTTTGAGTCAAATGAAACTTTGTTTTAACTATATATTTTAACCTTAAAATCTGCTATTTAGTTTTAGGCAGCTTTCTAGATGAAATGTTATTTCAAAATTAAAAAAAAAAAAAAAGCCTTTATGGATGTTTTTTTTTCAAATTTTAAAATGTCTTTATGGAACTTCGGTTGACTTTTTTTGTATCAATAATGCAATATACTTGCTAAATAAAAAAACCTACTCACAACTTTGTGCCAGTCTGTACGGATCTGCAGATCCAAGAGGCCCTGGACGTTTCACCCAGCTGCAGATACCTCTCCTATTCATCGCCCACAAAAGGCGACTGCTACTCACTGCCAGTGAATGAGGCACGTCAAACAGCAACCTGTCTACATTCTCAAAAAGATGAGGCTATAGTAATAAGCAATTTTGAAACCTTGAGAGAAATAACCAGGACTCTCTTGTTAATGAACAAAAAACAATTAATCAGTTCCACACAACAATTTGTAAAGCAAATAGGTAGAGTGACAGATTGTCATGCACAAGCATCATGTACCCAAATACTGATTACATGCTTTATAGTATAATGTTCTCTATGTGTATTACTATGCAGATTGAAAATAAATTACATCCTTTGTTATGATTAATATTTGATGTACTTAATAATATTTGACAGATGCCAATCTTTTTTTAATATTTTCTTCTTATATCACATCTTCCCTGAGTCTATTTTTAGCCTTCTCTGAACTATTTGCTAAGCTGTCCTTTTCTCTACGGAAAGCATCAGAATGTTAAGGACATTTTGGACACGTTCCAGTCATCCCACAGTAACAGCCCCTGACATCCTCCCCAACTGGGCTTTCAGCACATAGGAAAGATCCTTTACTATAGATGAGAAGATCTGGGGAAAAGAACAGCCTCTCAGAGCCCATCATGAGTACCTTTACCATTTGGATCTACAGGTAGGCATATTCATCAGTCAGCTCTTCCTATTGGGGCACTGATTGGCTTTATGACCTGAGGAAGACAAACAGCTTTTGATATCAACACAGAAAGTTCTACAGCAACCATTCAACTTGTGTTGATAATAGGAAACTAATCAGCTACTGGCTGAAGGAAATTAAAGGTATTGCTCCTTTACACACTGATGATGATGTCCTCTGAGCTAAGGTGAACACATCTCTCAAATGCAATCATGACTACTGCTAGTTATTCCACACATGGCCCCTTCAGCTCCACGTCTTCTCCTAGGAGAACTCTTCTTTGTCCCAGCTGTGCATTTCCTATCTGATGCCCTGGAGCTGGCTCCTCCTCAACCTGGAATATTCCCACAGGTTTATAGGCCATCGTTTCCAGCTCAATGAACTGCTTCCCAGCCTGTCTGTCAGGGTTGCAACACGTGTATGATGCTTTGTGCAGGCATGAGGTTATGACCCTTTGGCTGTAGGGTCACTGCAATATGAGTGCACATCCCCACCTATGGAGCTCAGAAGGTCCGTTAGGGGGCAGGAGAAGAGGAGGGGTGGCGGATAACAGTGGCCTCCTTCTCCCCAGGGGACAAAAAAAAAATCGTACAAATGAGATTATGCAAATGTACAAGTAAATCACTACCTGACCATGTCTTGCAGCAGTCCCAGACCTCCCACCACCTTCTGCTTCACAAGCTCTTCATGCTAAGTAAGAGTCAGAACCTCTGTACTAGCTGCTTCCAAGACAACCTCCGGGGACTCACAAGGGTTTGAGGAAAGGGGGTAGATCAAGACCTCAATTTGCAAAGCTTTCTTCATCCTGAATATCTGCTATGCTTGGGAGCATAGGGGACTTAGTGGTCTCCAGTTCTGCGTTCTTATTGTTAACCAGCAAGTGATTGGGTTTTTCTTCAAGGTGGCTGACTGACATCACAAATATTTGAAATTAAATATGGAGGTTTATATTTTCCATATTCAGATGAATCATTTGGGATTCAGCTATGATCACTACAGTTTAGGTAAGCGGGGGTCACCAAGGAATAGGGAGAGGAAAAAAAAAGAATTTCTAGAAGAAATATTTTTCAAAGGAAAGGAGAGATTTCAGTTATCATTTTTTATTTCCTATGATTTTACAGCTTGCTCTTTGATTATCTGTGCAAGAAACAGTCTGCCTGTCTTATCTGTAAAAGAAGATAAGGGCACATCACATCATAGTATTTTGAACCAACTCTTAGCCTTAGACTCTGCTCTAAGGTCTCATTATTCCCAGAGGATATAGATAGAAATGTCTGTCTCAGGGGTACATTTTTTTTTCCCTTCAAATTATATGACAAGTCTTTAAGAGAAGTTATTTGTCCATTATGCTACAATATGTCTAGAAATGGTATCCATCATGACTGAGGAAAAATCATTCATTTTCAGACCTGTCAGTCTGAGCAGACAAAATAGGTAGGCATCTCAGCATGGAAAAATAGAGGCAGCTCATCCTCCATTAAAGTTTAGCACCGGCAAGGGACCTCTGACATCCAGTAAGTTAGTTCTTCCTTCCTAGCAGTTACTTTTACTTTTTTAACAGGAAGTTCAAGCCTAGAGTTGGAGTACAGCTATTTATAACTCTGATAGCCGGAGAGAGCTGAAAAAACAGAACAGCTCGAGTGCATACTCAACCTATACCTCTGCTGTGCACGAAAACAAGATAACAGTTGCACACTCACAGTTTATCCCTTGCTTGTGATATCACAGTGAAAATGCAGCAGTAAATTGTTAGTACAAAAACTCAGAACAGAGGCTAATGAAACAGTATCAGGCAGGTGCAGCAAAATCATTCTGTTTTGGAACACATAGAGACCTGTCATATAATGTGATGATGGTGTTAGCTGCTTCTTGGACAGAAGTCTTACATCATATTCCAGCAGTTCACAGAAACTACGCCACTATCAGGAAGCAAGCTATGAAAGTAAAAGCTATATTAATTAATTCTGTAATGTAGATTTTTACATGCATCCTTAGATGAGATTACTTAATTAAAACATTTTTTGAATATTTTAAAATAATACACGAGAAAATTCTCCAGTTTTTAAGGAGAAATGTAGTTGCTCAGGTTGCTTAGAAATAGAAATTTTATTAACATCAGTTAATGGGTAACACTTCCTCCCCTCCATCCCCAAACATGCATAGCTTTATGCAGCAAAAGAGAAATTTATTCTTGGGGATATCAGACATCTTTTCCAAGATATTTGTTTGTTTCTGTAGATGACTCCGACCACGCTGAGAACAGGATCTGAACATTAAAATTCCATGACCCTCCCTCCAATGCCACTTGGAAATCTATGCCAAGGAACTCCAGATGAAAGCTGTAACAGGACAATATGCAAAGCAGTGAGTGCTGCATAGGCTATATAATTTTATCTCATCATGAACTTCCTTTCAGAATCATGGTATTTTTAATGATTCATTTGCAGATCGTTCCATATATAACACGAAGATAGGAAACAAATACTCAAGTCCTTAATCTTAACCCTTCATGGCTTGGACTGTCTCTTTACTACAGTTTCTCACCCAGTACCACAAGACCACAGTTCTGGCAGGGAACTTCCCATTAACAGTGGTTCAATTCCACAGTGGGAATATCTTGTAATAGAACCCCACACAAGTAAAAGCGTTAGCCAGACCTGAGGGTTAGGGCTTCCAGCTTATAGCAGCAGACACATAACACTTTGTGCTTCACTTATTACGGGGACAAAATGATTCTGACCAAAAGGCAGACTACAATTCATACATGCTATTTCTTTAATTTAGCATATCCTTATAATAAGGGACATTAAAAAAAAAAAACAACCAAAACAAAACAACAAAAAAGGGCTTGAATTAAAGTGTCTTTATCACACAAAAGCATGTACATCAAAACAAATTGCATGTGTAATTGTATTTTGATCATGGTCTTATTATCTATTATAAATCTTGTGTCTGAGTATAACTATTGTAAAATTACTTTCTACATTTGGCATAATTGTTTTGATCTTAAATGCTATTCATTCTAAGAGAAAAATACAGTTGATAATACTATATAACAAAGGAAGCATTTATGAGTAATGATGCTGCTCAACAAACCCGTTTTCATTTTCCCATTTAATAACTACAGAGCTACTGTAATGGTTATGTTATGTGTGTGGCCAAAATTATGTGGCAATTGCTAATATAATGATATGGCTATGGTAATTCTGCAATTCCTGAAAAATGAATCAGATAGTCTAAATAAAAAATGTTGTGTATCACCTGTCTGTAGGCAAATGTTAAGTCAGTAATATTTCAATTAGAAAAAAAAGTATTATTAGGCTTTTATATCACAGTAGGTGGCATCCAATTCGCCTAATTTTAGCCACCAGACAGTAAGGAGTATAGCCTTATTCTAAAATATCAAGTTATTGCACCATCAATTACCAGAAGATAATTAATTCCTTCTTAAAATAGGTAGGCTGAATTGTCCTCTGGAGGACACACAGTTCACTTCCAGACAAGTTTTGTAGACTAGGCACCTAGCTGAAACACAGGTATTAGCTACATATTCTCAGACAGGCTTTTAGACTTTTGAAGTCAACCACCTGTACATCATATATTCTCCCGTATCATTTGACTCCTCTCTAACAAACTGCCATTTCAATGACTCAAAAATTCTGAATTCTCAGAAAATCCTCCAAAACACACTGACAGTGAGAACAGAAAAAAGCCTAGGAGACCACTGATACCCAATACCTCACCAATGGCAGATTTGTTGAGTAAGATACACAGATGATCCATCTGGTGAGCTCTACCACACACTGAAGAAGAAAGGAATAATCCCCAAACTGGAAAATCAGCCCTATGTTGCAGAGCTTAAGGAGCTTTATATATTTATCTTACCAAAGAAAAGGCTGAAGAAAGGCTTAATTTACCCTGAGCTGGAGGGACAAGTATATCAGTCAAGCCGAGCAGCAATTCTAACACCTCCCTGCAGCACCCACAGTTTATCATCCTATCTTCATTTGGAAACACACCCACCCCACCCCCCCATCCCACCCCTGATGTTTCAGGAAGACAAAAAGAATCTAGCAAGTCATGGTAAACTAATATTCCTGTGGAAGGAGGAAACAAATATTAATTTCTGATTGGTCACATGACTAAATGAGGCTCTGAAGCATGAGGCTAGTAAATGTTACGGGTTTGCAAAACTAAGTGTTATGAAAGTATTTAGAGCAAAAAGAGTATGTCACAAATGCCCCAGGAAGATGCAGAAGACCACCTGAAGGATTTAGAATGATTCCTCAGTACACACAGGCTGAAGATTTCCTCTGAAAAGCTGAATTAAATCACACTTCTTAGAAAACTTTTCCAACTCACAACAAAAATTCTGAATGATAAGAAGTTACATCTTTGCATCATCTGTCAGACTGCTAGGAAATCATATCCTAATTAGGCAATGAATTTCTCTAACCTCAGTTAGCAGTCTTTGGGTAGAAGGATCTTCATGCCTCACACTATTCATGTGCATCCGTGCATAAGCACTTCCAAAGAAAGAGCAAGTCTTCTCTCAACTTCCTCTTGCATAAGGCCACTCTTTGTGACATAAGGCTTGATATTCCAAATTCTGGATACATTTTTTGAGCTTCCTTTATTCCCACTTGATTATTTTGATATTCCTTTTGAACCATGGTAGTTTTAGCACAGCCAGGAAAAAAACCTGCAAAATCTTTTCATTACCTAAATGTCCTTTTTTTTTTTTTTTTAGCTTGTTCATTTTGGGGGTCTATTTCTCAAGTTAACTCTGAAATTATTTTCAACAGTATATCTACTAACAATGGCCATTAAAAGCCTTTTTAACTTGCTATATTTCTACACAAGAGCTCCAACTTTGTAAGCACAGCGTGTGGTCTTCATTTTGAAATGCATATCATTACACATATCAGTATTCAATTGTGACCATTTAATTAAGTGCTCCAGGTCATTCTTAAGACCAGATGTACTGGAAGAAAGGAGGAAGAGATTAATGGAGTTGTAACTTCTGCCCTGAGGGAGGATGGGTTGATGCAATGAATATGCTCCACTTGCATGGCTGCTATTGAGCAGCCTCTTCAATCAGGTCATCAACTGAATCCATACCTTGCTCTGCATTAGTATCCCATCCTTCTCATCCTTTCTCACCCCAGAAATATTGTATCATTTGCAAACTTCACATATATGACTCCACATAATCTCTATATGTCTCCAGCAAATACTAATTGCTCAGTAATAGCCCAGTACTTTCTTTTCTTCCCATTAGCAACTTAAATTTGTCTTCTACGAGGGAGTCACTTTTAAACCTAATCTGCAAAATATCCTGTTATTCCATGTAGTGAGAGCTTTCAGTCACAAAGAAGCCGGAGAAATCCGGATATTATGATACTGACTATCTATTTTGACCAGGTCTGCAAGCCAGACAAATACAGAAAGGAAAGTTCGAAAAGTAAAACTCCACAAAACCAGACAAGTAATGTAAGAATCAGCATTGCAATAATTAGTCATCTTCAAAGTCCCAACTCCATTTTTCCTTATTTTATTTAGAATCAGTATCAATCTAGTTGATACATAATACCCAGGTCATTATTTTCATCTTAGCCAACAGTGGGGCAATTTATAATCTCAATCTTTTGTACAACCCTTGTTTACTTGTTAATGTTGATACTAATTTTGGTCTAGGACTACACAGCTAGTTTTTCTATGACTCCAGGATTTATGTCACCTAGGCTAGATGATTACACATGGTATACTTTTAGTAAATGTTTCTTCTTATCCTCCCCAGTTATAGCTGGCAACCTTTCTATTTCACAAGGGCTGGAAACAGCTTCTTTATTTCAAATCCTGGCATAGCTGTTATTCCTTGCACAGGTTTTACAATGCTATTTTTAACCCAAACACTACTTTTTTTAAAAAAACCTTCCTTTTTACTTACTCTATTAACATGCCCATTCTATTTCTTCTTCCCCTTAGTAATTGTATGAACCTTTTAAATAGTAACTTGTATTTACTACCTTTTTCCTCATTTTATATCCCTTATCCTGTTTTATTGCTGCTCTACTGTCTCCTTTTGACCTAGATGACTGCCTTCCACACTGTAGCTTTATTTAGAGAACAATGGAGGAAATAAAACATATATGCTAAATTTAAGTATTTCCAATCTGTGCAGTTTACAGTACAGTTAGTATTATATATCATTATCTCTATTGGAGCAAACATTCCTACTGCTTCCAAAAATCAGAATTACTGATACTTTTGTTGATTAAGGTAACGCAGCCCTCAGTGGCCTGGCCGGCACACAGTCAATACAACTTCACTCACCCAGTTTGGTGGCTAACCAGGCTCGGGCTCCTCCATGCGAGTGAAATATTATACCACATATGGCTTCGTAGCTGCAGGACTTGCTTTGCAGTATCTGTGGATTTGCTTAATCTTGCTGTAGCTACTTGTTTCAGTATGGGTCTGCAAATAATGTTTAACTTCAGCTTTTAATTTAATTCTTTAAAAATGGCTTCCTTAATAAAGTAACAGAGATTAAACCTATTGGAAAGAGGGGTTTTTTTTGGAAAAAATAAATTAGTCCCATTTAACTGACAAGTCAGTATTCTGCAAAAATAAATAAGACTAAAGATACAAATACTAGGGGAAATAAGAATGTTTTGCCAGTGGTGAACCAGTCTCTTAAAAAGAAAAATCACTAGGATAGGATGGGTCCATTAATCTTCTTTCTATTCCCATCTGTAGAAGATACAGCTATGTATGAGTGGAAGAAAAGACTGCAACAGCATTTCAGCACTCTGAGTTCCTGAACTCCCTTTCCTCCCTTCTTTTTCAGCTCAGGTTTCTAGCAAGGGTTTGTGTTCTCCGCGCATGCTGCTTCCTGGTCCATGTTCACCTGTTTTTAAGTGGTGCTAGAGAGAATAAATGGAGAGCAGAACAGCAGCTGAGGGCAGGATTGGAGCGAGCAGGCTGCAAGATCCTTGAGGGAAGAGGAGCTTCGCAATTGTTAAATTGTTTTTCTCTGTACAACAGAAGAGATAAGACTTGATTTTATCTGAATGCTCTCTGGACCAATTGTTTCTCTTCTCACTGTCCTTACAATACCTTTACACAGCTTTGAAGTCAGATACTTGAAGAGTCTCAGCAACTTTCTGCCACTTAAGACAGGAATGGCTTTGGGGAAGCTACAAAATATTATTTAAGGGCAGAATTTACCCTTTGTTGTTTTGCCATGTTGTTACCATGAGCTTTATGGTGCATTGGCCTTTCAATGAATCCAAGGTTCAATTACATACAATTAAAGGTAACTTACTAATCAGGCTTACATGTTCTGTGGGGTACTAACAAACTCCTCCACTGAACTGAAAAAAAAAGTATGTGTATATAAATAGCCTTGAACTTCTTTAATGCAAGCATCATCGTTTTGTTCATATTTCACTGCAAAGCTTTGTACCAGCCATTAAGACATCGTCATCCATGCTCAGCCAAAATGATCACCCCCAATATAAAGGAAGATAAATTGTCTGACAATTAAGTTTGCACACATCTCTCTCCTCCTTTACTCAGTTTAAAAGAGTTTACTTTCACAAGCCCTACAATTTTTTCTTCTTGGGAAGAGAGTAGAAAAGATGCAATAAGGAAGTCCTTATGGTATGGAATCTCTAGCCAGGGATTCCCATACTCTACAAGTACTCTGAAATTCAGTTGTTTATAAATCAGAGTATCAGTCATTTCTAATTTGTATTTGGATTTGACCTGAATACCTTTTCTGTTTTTCCAATACTGTTGTATAAGCTTTATTAAAGTCACTTTTGAAAGTACTTGAATATGAACACAAAGTCCCTTAAAAATAATTATCTGACACAACATATGAATGCTGAATGTGAATATGATGCTGCTTGATACTCTCTTTGCCTTGTTACTTGAGAAGTTATTTAAGTATAAGTCTTAAACTAAATTAGTCATACAGTAGTGCTTAAGTAACAGCTTCTTATATATAAGAAGGCAAAAAGAATCTGCTCCTCAAAGATTAGCTTGCTGAGACTTAATTGTGCTCCAGCAACTGCTGTGCAACATAGCAATATTCAAATTAATTTTAACCCTACTACTTACTGGTAAAACTATGTACCACAGGCTTAAACACAGAAAAGGCTCTTCCACTCTGAGAAATGAGAAATGTTATAACTTTGAGCTAACATTTTTCTTTTTTTTTTCTTTTTGTGTACAGATTTACAATCACAGAAATATTCTGAATTACATTCTTTTCCACCTTTGTCATTAAAAAGTTATCCACAGAGGTCTACTGAATTTTTATTTGATTAAGTACATGTTAATGTGAAATCGAGAGATCTCCATTCAGAGTTGGTGGCCAAGAAGTTTTACAATTCAGTAATTTTTTCTGTGCCTGAGAGAACAAAAAATGCAAAAGCTTTTCAACAGACAGAAACTACAGGTTTTTTTTCTGATGGGAGAAGACAAGCAAGGTATGGAAAAATAGAAGGTAGAACATGTTATCAACAGAAACAAAATAACAGGTATATTCAGATACAGCAGATATAGGAAACACCACTATGATATTGTAAACTTATTTGAAACAAAGACATCAGTAATTAAAAAGTTGTCTAAAATTATTAAAGGAAACTCTTGGCTGAGGTATTTGTATCACTCACAAGGTCAGGACTTGATAAGAGATGGCTATGATTAAACCTATTCATAGATACACTCCTTTATTCATCTAAGCAGAATAAGCATTTCTCATATGGTATGGGATAAAATACTTTTTGTGCTACAAGTTTATTAAACTAGATTTAGGGAAAAAAGGCAATGAAACATAATCAGCAAAACCAAATCCAGGTAGAGGAATGAGAGGCAAAATGCATTGGGACATGGTTGGAATTTGTTAATTCCTAATAACTCTTGAAAGTATTTGCTGCCCAAATTTTCTGTTACTATAATTTCCATTTCACTAGAGCTTTTTTAATATGGCTAATGAATACACATTCAGTATGGCCCCTGAGAAAAAAAATCTTCTTCAAGTTAGAACAGAACTGTTAGAGAAACACTACACCAACCCTATTCCCCACACTAGTGAACAGGAGCATGGCGGGAGCGTATCACTCTGGCTAGTTAGAGCTTAACTTCGAGGCTGCAATCTTTGAGGGTGTTTTGTTACCAGAGGCCACAATGGCCTCGGAACCACATCAAAAATGGAAGCAAAAAATGGTTTTGAGCCATCTTTTTGCTGTCAGCTGAAGGACAGACTGGAGGAGAACGGCCATTGAGTATTTGTGGTTTTCTACTGAATATAAACTCATTGTGTACTCTCATAAGTCTATTTCTCCATTCTTTGCTTGTCCAGTCGGTATATGAAAGGCCTGAAAGCTGTCTTGTTTCTCCAGAGCTTTCATCAGAGCTGCTCTCTTTAAAGCTTTTCAGAATGAGGCCGTGATGGATGGAGACTTGAGTAAAAGCCAAAAGGCATTTAGAAGGAAATGGTCTATGGACAGAGAGTGCCCAGGCCTGAGGTAATTGAAAGAGTAAGGTGGTTTTGACAACTGCAAGGGAAGCAAAAGGGAGAAAACTCAAAAAGGGAGAAAACTAAAAAAAGCACTAAAGTGAATCCTTGGGCAACTGCTTGTTGTTGTTGTTTTCCATTTTTCCTGAAGAACTGGACTGGCAGAAAACAGTCAAGGGGTCCTGCTAGGCTGGAAGTTAAGAAATGAACCTCTGAGTTTTACTGGGAATTTTTCTCTCTATTCTTCCCAGTACACTGATTCCAACTGCTGAAAACTTGGATTGAGCTTATCTGAACCTTCCGTCAAGCTGAAATTTCTGTCACTGTATGCTCTGCATATGTTAACTTCCCTACTGCAGGGTTTGTCTCAAAACAGTCAGTGGTTTACATTAAAAGCATATTGGTCAAACAAAATGGCTTGCAGAATTAAACCTTATTAAACTAGCTGTTGAAATGAAGTCTTATGAAAACTAAATAAAACATCATATGAAGTTCAGCAACTCTGCATCTGAACAAATCTGTAACACTCAAGCCAACTTGCAAATCTATTTCAAACATTTGGTTAAACATGGTGGCAAATATATTAAACATAGCATACATATATCTATTTAACATTGTTGCATTTCTTTCTTACAAATATTTAACCTTTGCACATTCATAATGTATTCAATTTGTATTTTCTAAAATTATGATGAAAATGAGATAACATTCAAATATACTAATTATAAAAAGCACAATCACTTCTCACCAGGAATCTGTACTTTCCTACACTCAACCCAGCTGCAGTATTACATTTATTTTTTTAATTTTTCTCATATTCATGAACTTTTTCAAGACAAGTAAATTGTATTTTACAAATAATTCATTATTTAACAAGAAAATGGTTGTCCCATTTCAAATCTTCATGGAGCTGTAGGAGATAGATACTGACATAGTCTTTCATTCACCTAACTAAAGTGCCTAAGTTAGAAAGCTGGTCACACACGATAGAGCCAAAAGTAGAATGAGGATGTTCTCTGGAGGAGCCCAATTCAAAGCACCTAAGTTAATTTCTTACTCTGAATTGCTCTCTGGAGAAATCTGTCTCTCTCATCATGAATTTCATTGGAGGCTTAAGGAGATTGGTTTTTTGTTTAGGCACCAAAAGCTCCTGAAGCTAGATGGTGCAACTATATGTACCAAGTAGGCTGAACTGAACACATTGAACTACACTTTCTCTTCATCTACAAATTTGGACTTAATGAACTGAAATAAAATTTCCAGTATTCAAATTAAATTAAGTCACTATTACTTTTTTCATTAAATGATGGTCTATGTTGGGGCGGGGGCAGGGAGCGAAGTGGCTTTTCCAGTCCCAGTCCTTTTAAACTGTTATCTTCATTGCTGAGGCCGGCAAAAGTGTGGAAAGCATTTTGATTATTGAAACTCTTGCTATTTTTCCATATAAATTGCCAGCAGCATTTATAGCATTCCCGATTATATATAACCAAACTCACTTGTTAAACAGAATAAGGGCATTTACCCTCTGGAAAGAATACGAAGATGAGCAACCAAACGCCTGCATAAATAAAGCATACATACAAAAAGCAGATCACACTGCACTACTTAACTTGCTCTGGGTGACAGAGCAAATATTAAGCTGCACTGTGGTTGAGTGATTTTTGTCCAGAATAGTATCAACAACACACAGTTCTGTTTTTCTCACTCACTGCCTGTCAGCCCCCTCTGAAATTTGCTGTATTTCAGGTGCTGTCTCTCGTCTCCTTGACATAAGTCAATGATTTGTGTCCCATTCAATTTAGTTCATGTGAAAATACTCATAGCTCTTTGCCATATGTCAGTGGATGATAATTGCATTGATCCACCTTGCAGTGGGCTCAGTAAGGGCACTGTTCTGATAACTGAGTAACCAGAGGCTATTGCTTGTTAGAATTAGCAAATTTGACTGTTTGACTGGTTTGATTCCAATCAGGCTTGACAGAATGATACATAAAATAAGGAGTGCTAAATGTGCCAATAAGTGAATTACTTTTCAGATTATGTTGCTAGTAGAGATATTGATGAGTATGCGTTGTAAGCTGAATATAGCAGTTTGCTATATTCTATTTTCTATTGAATGGGTGAATGTGTTCTGATAAAAAAAAAAATTAAGTTTTCATCTCTAGACTATTTAAGACAAGTATTGTTTTAAAGAGCACAGTAATTTTTTCTAACAACAATTTTCACTCTTCTAATTTAAAGTTCTCATCAGGAAAGAACTCAGAATAAGACCTATTCTCACAACAGC
>NW_009258414.1:3879849-3926115 GCF_000687185.1 Egretta garzetta | reverse complement strand
CAACAGGAATTCAAAAAACAAATGTGTAAGATAGACTTAAGACAAAATTGTTGGAAATATGACCAGACTAGCATCATTTTGGGGTATAAGATTCTTGCTAGCTGATGCTGCATCAGAGCCCAGTTCCATTTTTTCCAAAAAAATATTTTTTGAGATATTTAAACCGTCAACCTGTCTGGCTAATTCCCTGAAAATCTTTATTAAAAACCCCAAAATATTCAAACATAAAGATGCCAGCAGGTGATTAAACTGTCAGTGTTCAATCCATGCATTTATCATGTAAGTGTACTTCTACTTAAGACTCCTAAATTAAACAGTAATGACTTTTCATGATTCTCATCTCTTTCTTGTCTGAATGCCTTGAAAATGTTTGGGAAGTTACTTTTCTAATATTCCTCTTAAGCAGAGTAGCTCTAAGTCTGGGGGTAGAATGAGAGACTAACAGCCTCATTTCAAATCTCTCTCTTAGCACCCACAGCCCCAAAGAAGTTGTATAGAAGGTGCAGATGTTCAGCACCTGTTAAAGAAGATTGCCAGGAGGATCATGTTTACCCTGTGACTTACAGCATGCCAAACATCCATTAGCATTTGTAGGACATGTAGCTTTCTAGGAGGAGAAGTCCCTTATGCTTACTTCCTTTAGTTTGGGGCAAAACTGGGTGTTCTACATACAAAATACTGCAAGAATCAAATATTAGCATTAATTTCATTGGTATTCAGCTAAATTTTTCCAGCCTTTTTTTTTTTCTTTGCTGAGCACAGATACAAGGAAATAGCATCAATAGTGTTAAAGGGGTTGTTTTGAAAGATAAATGCTATTTAAAGTCAGTGGAAGTATGTGTTTGGAAGGGAGGCTATCCATAATCACCTAAGACTTGTAAACCGTAATTGAAAGCCAAACACGAGACTATTCCTCACCCACTTTTAAATGCCTTTAATAAGAAGCTATGTTTAATATTTAATTCTTTACTCCAAAAGAAAACACACAAATACTTTGTAGATAGACAAAGAAATAAAACAAGTTTAAAATAATTTAAAGACATTTTAACTGCTTTAGAAAGTAACTGATACACTTGTTTCACTTTTTAGAGCCACTTAATGCGACTGTCAGGATGGGGGAAATGCATGTTCTTATATTATGTTGGTCAGTGGTGAACGTCCATACACTGTCATGTCACTCAGATACGTTAGAATCCAGGACTTCAAGAATGCCAGCAATAGAAAGTTGTTGAATTTGTCACTGGACAGATATTTTCAGTAAAAATTTTATGTGTGAAACTAATAAAGAACAGGATGCAATTCCTGAATGTTGAAAAACACGCTCATTAATTAATACATTAAGATAAAACATTAAGGTTGGCTGTATCCCTATCTTTGGAAAAATACTGGGTGTTTCAGTGCATACTCATTGGCAGGAAATTAAATTTCGAAGAGAAGAAAATTAGGATAACCATAACCCCTATGGTTTGTTAATTCATCAGCACAGCAGGATGAGCCTGAATAGCAACTAGTGAGCACATGTTGAATCAATGAAGCCTGTGTAAAGAGTTTCACTCTTTGCTGACATCCATATGATATGTGGAAGTTTTGCCTAGAAATCAAAGACAAGTTTTCAGGTGGAGCCTGATCTAACATTTACTGAAATGAGAAGAAAGATTCCAGTTTTAAATTCCTCCAATACAAAATTACAAATCTTACATAACTAGTTACAGTGAATCAGATGCCTATTTTTGGCTACTATTGTAATTAGTTACATCCAAAATTAATATGGAAAAATTAGCATGCATCTAAGGAAAATGTATGCCTACTTGGCACACTTAGTTTACCCATGGATTTTAGATTATAAGTCGAAAGCTTTAAAACAGCTAGGGTATGTTTTAAAAATTTAAAGTGCCTGTTGAAATTTCTTCCCCTACTCATAGAGAAGAGCAAAAATATTCCTACCACCCTCCTTCAAACTACATCGTTAGTCATGTTTTCCTATCTACTTCATTTTTTTCTAACAGTTTCTCTAAACAGCATGTTACAGAAAGGGTATCAGATGGAAAGATCTTGATTTACCACAATAATAAGAAAGAGAATTTGAGATCCAAAATAATAGCAACAGTAGAAAGACCAAAAACTGTATGGGGAGAAGGAAGAAAATAAAAGAATGTGGCTGGTTATGGATACCTGGTGGCTGTCTTAACTAGGTCTACTGAAGTGCTGCACTAACATGTAATTACATATTCTGCTGATGTCTCAGAAATTTTTCAAAAAGCTTTCACTTATGGACAACTCTGCTGGTAAAGCACAAGATACTGATTTATCTGCTTCTTTGGTTCACTTTTTGAACAGTAGGCACGCATGCTTTGTTTAGGATGGATTATTGGGATGAATTCAGTAATAATAAAAATACATGAAGATTGCATTAAAAGTAAGGTACTTAAGCTTCATTTAATTCAGTACTTTGCTCTTCACATAAAGTCACAGTTGTTGAGTAATGAGCAAGCCTCAGAAAATTATAGTAAAGCTGTACTTAGGGTAACCTTTTGACTATTAACTGTCTTGGATGATTTCAACAATGTCATATATTCATATTATTAAATGCTTACAATGTATATTTGGGGTCCCAATCAACTCCTAAGCCATTCCATTATTCGAGTGCTTCAATAATTATGCACATGCATCCAATGAATGCTTACTTTACTTGTTGAGTGACTGTTTGGCATAAAACATTATCCTGTCCAAAGGATCTAGAGAACTGCATCCACTTAGTAGTAGTCAGTTAACAGCTTCGGAACACAGCTTTTAAAAGAGCCAGTACAGTCAGTTCCACAATGCAAAAGGCAGCCTTCTTTTGCACCAAGCAGGTGAGACAGAGATCCTTAATCTATCAGACAAAGAGAAATAAGATCAAGAAATCCTTATGTTCCATCTATTCTGATTTTTCTTTGTATCTTTATCCACATCATTTGACCTTGGTGCATTAATTTTCCCTCTCTAAGATGAGGGCTATTACCAGCCTATTCATCGAGCAGAGTTTATGATCTCAGCTGCTCCCATAAAAACTTCTAACTGCTTAAACTTCTATTATGTGAGAAAAGGGAAAAAATGGAATGTGGGATGCATAGGCTGACCAACTGATAAAAACATGGGTTGTGGCAAGCAGTATTTTGCAGCTACTGTCCTACAATAACCATTTCTGCTTCAAAACAGCAAATCATTCCCAGTAGACAAGCACACAGTCCACAAACAGCAGCTTGACTCCATTAGATTGTCTTTCTAAATAAAAATAGTTTCTGCCTTTAGATGCCTAAAAGGACTGTGGTAGTTTCTGTAAGCAGGGAAAAAAAAAAAAAGTGATCTTTACACAAAAATAATGGTAGCTATTATTGTATAGCACTTTTAATATATGGAATCTTGAAGATTCCAGCTTTAAAGTCTAAAATATACATATAAAATAAGTCCCTCCAAGGAAGAAAAGAGTTAGACATAGGCAGTCTCAAGCACTAAGACTCCTTCTGTACTAGTATCCAGGCTGTTTTAAAAGTTTTGACTAGCCACTAACAATACATCAATGCCAGTCTGGAGTATTAAAGACCTCCTATTTATTGCATATAACTAAACGTCTCCACTATTACCTCATAAGAAAGATCTGTACATCAATATACAGAATAGCTTCAAGGCACTGCTCTGAATATATTCATGATATATATAAAGGAAAGCACAATCTATAATGAAAAAAAGTTCACACAAAGAAACGGTCCCAGAATCTCAACAAACAGTAATTAGCCAAATTAACAGCAATCTGGACAAGGTCATAAATTCAGAAGAAATTCTGACGCTATTAGCCAAACCTGATGCCCAGCAAACAATGAAACACCATAGACTACAATGCCTTGAAGGCCATGCACTTATGTTGGACCTGCAGCATATTCTCTGATGTTCTTGAACATCAATATCAAAAATATTTCCATCTTCACACTGCCCTGTCCGGAGATGTCTCCATTGCAATTACCAACTCCCGTTAGTCTTGGCATCCTCTCTAAATAACCTGTAGAGCATTAGTTTTTAGTGAAGCTACACTGAGAGCAATGAGTAGAATATATATTGAGGTCTTCCTCAATGCTGCCCCTGAGAGAACATGCATAATATTGGGGTACTCTTTGTGCAAATGCATTGTATGTAATAAATATGAAAGATATTGCCAGTACCTTCTCTCAGCATGTTGCTCTCATCTATCACTGCTTTGGTGAAAAAGATGTCAAGTGGTTGAGAACAGTGGGAACTGCACATATAGTCATCACTTTGCTGGGCCAAGAAGGAAACCAAGAAGGTTTCTTAGCACTAAGCACTTAGCATTCGTTTTTCAGAGTTCTTCTCTGAGAATACTCTTGAGTTGGGGCTGGTGTTCTTATGACTGTATTTACTTCCTGTTTATTAATATTTTTTAGGTAATGAGAAAAAAAGTTTTAAAAAGTCTTCTTTCTTATTGAGGCACTGCTATTATAAGAATTTAGATTGTATTTCTAGTATCTTTGTTTATCCTTTAGTCACAAAGTAATTTGGATTCCAAGTTACAGGAAGGTATGAAGTATCATGACATTCTGGTTCATATTATTTTCTGAGGATTGAGCTGTGATAATCTGGGGAGCTTGTATGTAATTTATGATCTCCATCTTTAATACAAAATCCAGATTTAATAACCATCTACAGCCTTATGTCTTTCCTGCACTGATACTGTATGCTGCTTATACAAGTGACTGTGGGATGGACTGGAAGACAGCAGGCTCTCAACATTCATTAAAGTCAGTCAGCCAGAGCCAGAGCACAACTGTTCTTACCAAGGAACTGAAATAATTCTAAAGTACAGAATCCTTATTAAGACTTATCTTGTGGGTTTTGGTTTGTTGTTTTGTGGTTTTTGGTTTTTTTTTTTTTTTTCTGTTTGATACTCTCTGAATCTTCCATCCCTTTCTGGAGGGGAAAGAAGGGGGAACGATCCTACTCAGCATAGTTCATTGACAGGAAGAGCTTCAGAGTGGGAAGGACACTGAATCCACCGTGCTTAAGTTCCCAAGGGCAAGATTTAAGAGTACATCCTTGGGATAAGCCAGCTCCCTATTTTCTATGTAGAAATTGCTGCTCTGGGTTTTGTAATCTTTCCATGCATTGACAGAAGCTGAACTGGGTTTGGATTCTACTCTGGAAACCAAGCAATAAAAATTGAGGAGCTACAAGCCTGGCAGTTAACCTGGACTCTTGCTGATCTCGATAAGCCTCAAGAATAAAATTCTGGACATATTATAAGGTTTTCCATCCCTAGTTGAAGGATAATAAGGAAGACAGCAGATAGCAAAGAATTATTGGGGTGTTGGGTTGTTTGTTTGGTTTAGATCAGCACATTTCTTATGTGATCTAAAACAGTTACTTCAAAACTTTATGTGCTTTTTTTAACTATCATCTACTGCTGAAGAATTATAAATAGGACAGGAAAAGGGCATGTTTAGCATTTGGATAGGCTGTTAATGTTAGCACTAGTCACTGAGTATTGGCAACTCATCTTAAAGGAGGATGGTCCTAGAGCCATCACCCAACATATGCTTAAAAATGAGAGTTAGAACCCTCTAAGCCCCATTCACATTGAAAGCACAGACATCCCAAAAAATCAGGTGCATGTCTAGTAGGGGAATCTCAACAAGCACTATGAGAAAATCATTGGACAAGAAAAGGTAAATGTGGCTTTATTCTTTGCGTTTATGCCTCTCTGAGCTTTCTTTCTTTCATCTAAGCACTCAGTGCTTCTTGAATCATTTTAAGTTATCGGAAAGTCGCATTTCTTTAAAATCTTTTCTAAAGCTATGTCAGAATGTTTTCAGTTGCAGTTCACTTCCATTGAACCCAGATGATTTTGTGGTGGCTTTTAATGGAAAAACCACAACATTTAAAACTGGCACATTGATGATTTCAATCAAATTAGAACATAAGAAATTCTGGAATGAAAAAAATAAAACAAAAACCAGACCAACCAGAATACTTGTAAGAGAAGAGAAACCAGATTGTCCCTTATGTTACTACAATTTACTCTGTTGAAGTCAAAGAAATCTGAGCAATGTAATGAAATGATGAATCAGACCTACTGCCTTTCTCCATTGCAAATTTAATTTTACAGAAAATGATATTAAAGTATAATATCCATACTTTAGGGCTTACCAGAAAATGACTCATGATAAACAGAGTGCGTTTTTTGAAATGGCATTAAAAAATAAATTTGACTTCTCTCTCAGAGTCTTTCAATATTTCAGGGTATAATTTAAGGACACATCCTTCATTGCTTTCAATAATTCCTCCTTTGGAGTGGGAATTCAGAACTTTAATGGTAACTTTCACATCCATGCATAAAGTTATGAGGAAGCTTGAAGTAAAAATGAACATTTCTGAATACAGAAGTAAGGTAGCATAAAGAAAGGCATGTTTTTCTTTCTCAAATTGCCTTTGAGTAAGGCAATTTAAGTGACATGAAGGATTTTTTAGCTTTTAGAAACCGAATTTAATTTGCAGAGTATTAACTGTGTCAGTCTTTGTTATAAACGCCCATTTACCTCCATATTGAAAACATTTTTATTGGCTTAAACCTGTGCAAGTTTTTTCAGACAATTTACCAAATAAAAGAAATAAATTAACAGTAGACTCATGAAAGAGGGAGGACTAACTGTCAGACATCAGTGTGCCTTGGAAAGGCCAAGTGGCAAGGAGAAGAAATCCACTTTTCTCAAAAAACCATTCAACCAACACCCCACTCCTCCACCAGCAAAACAAGACAAAAAAAACCCCAAGCCCTACCTGGCTGGAAGTTGCAGTTCTTCCTGAGTGTTTGAGGATGACATATTCTGTTTTATGGTGAGATATACTCTTTTATGATTCTCAGCTAAATGAAGTAATAAAAACTGCTTTCCCAAACTACTGTATCAAGTATCTTATTTTGTGCTTGCAGCCCTGAGAATATGTATCTCCAAGATTTAGAGAGTTTAGTGCTTTTTGTAAGCCTCCATCATGATTTAAAAGGGAAAGACTTAGGCAAAACTATTTGAGATACCTCACCAGAAAAAAATACACTGAAATCAATACACATTAAATTAATGTCAGCCTAATAGCAGTAACAATTTTCTTTCTACCATCACTAATGTCTGTTTCAGGTATATTTTAAGCTTGATTTTTCCCTTTCCTTTTTTTTCTTTTAAATGGCAAGTTTATTAACTTTGAAAATGAAATGCTCTTCAGCACTGTATAGTCACAGTTGAATTGGTACATTCAGGTAAAGTGCTGGAGCAGTGGGAATGAAAATCAATCAGTGCAAAAAGTTACAGAGGTCACTCCATCACTCCACTACCAAAAGCCACTGTCCCATGTAATGTGCTGAAGAAGCATCTGAAGCTGAAGAGAATTTCTCTTAAGGTCACATCCCTTCCTACAGCAGTAATGTGGGAAAAACTCAACAATGATGGCTCAAACTACACAGAGGTGTGAGCTGACAGAAGCAGCACTGCAGGTTACCTCTTCTGTTTGTCCTTCCCTCCTGAACATAACCCTAGGCAATCTCAGGAATAGAGTCTGAATGGTGCATTCAGCCTTGGTATCGGGTCTGTTTCCCCATACAAACTACACAGATTTTATAAAACAAGCACGCAGCAAGAAAAGAAATTTCCATGACAACATATTGCAGCAACTAAACTCATACTTGGAACCATTTCTCATTTTAGTTCTTAAAATCAAAAAGTGTCTCTAGACTATACTGGTCTAACTACAATCATTATTGGTCCAAGACACATTGTGTTAGAAACATATGAATTGAACATAGGGAGCTATCCCCAAGTGCAATGACTTCAGGACTTTGCAGTTACTCTTAACTTTGATGTTTAAAGCATCATCCCTTTTTGCTGGAGATCCAGCGCTGACTGATCCAGCAAGCAATGCCACCTGCAGCTTAGCTCTTCAGTTCTGTAGCACTAGCAGGTATCCAGCTGAACCAACAGAGCCTCCTGTTTCTGCTTTTCTCAATCTATACACAATTCTTCTTTTTATTTCTGTAAGCATTCCACATGTCTTTCTACAAAGACAGAACACATCATTCCTGGAGTCAAGTGCAAGATTATAAAGCATAACTCACCCCTTTACAGTATTACATGGTTTCCTTTTGAGATTCTCTCTCTCACCAATATTGTGCCAGCTTCAGTGCCACAAAAGGGAAGTTGTAAGGAGCAAGTGTTGTCACAGATAGTATAGCAAGAGCTGGATGATTTCTTTGATTCTGTGGGGCAGGAATGTAACAGCAGCAATCCTAACACACACTCTGAGAGAAAGACTGGTTTGGCTGGTATTAAACAGGGAAAAGTGCTGAAATAACATTTTTTTAACATTCAAAGCTGTATTTTAATAGTTATAGAAAACCTGTAGTGTTGCTTTATGCAAACTTACCATCCTCAGGGGTCATTATCTGACATGAATTGCAGAGTGACTTTTGTGTAATTATAAAACTGTATAATGCAGCTTTGACAATCTATGTTTTATGTCAGCACTATAAAGGACTTGAGATGAAATGGAACAAACCATGATAGTGCATTCCATTCCTTCAGGAACATAAGAAATACACTCAAAAAGGCTTGGTTTAATTTTGCTCCCTATTTTAGGTTTATTATGTCTGCAAATCTATCCATTAATACTTAAAAAGAAGCTGCTAGTTTCTACTATTAAAGTCTTCTGAAACCAGTCCTTACTCCAAATCCTGCCATAGACACTTCAAAGAGTTTATGGTTTGGGTATTTTTTTTTTTTTTTAAAGGACTTTAATTACTCGGTAAAAACTTTTCTAAGTGGTAAGAACTCCCTAGAAAATGTAAAGATGTCACACAGCACTCAGATACTGAAATACACTGAATAACATGGCTAATAGATTAACTTATTTGATTGCAGATACTAATCAGGACATATATCTTTGAATTCTGCCTAAATTGTTTGATTACTGTATGAAAAGTAGATTGTAAATTTAAGTGCTTTGTAAGTTTCCTGTAAGAAATAGCTCTTTTTAGTTACTTAATTCATACACTGATCAAACAATTATTTTATTTCATTATAAAAAATCACAGAGGCACTAATCAAAAGTATTTAGTTAATAATAAAAGACAAAAGCCACTGGCATGATAACATGGTTAAAGGATTCTGTGAAAGTTGTAATACTATTTTAAAATAAGTCAAATGTTTGATGTATTTTTTAAAAAACACCTTTCTTGATTTCAGTCAATATCAATCTGTAATTGATGAAATAAATGCTACTGCTGTTTCTCTTTGAAATGAATGGACACAAAAACGTTCAAAAGGAATCCTTTATAGACATCATATACAGCCACATCAGAAACCTTAAGAAGTTAAACTACATCAGAGTGAGAACATTAATAGTGGCCTGAAATAGTCATTGATCTGTTGAAACTGCTTGCAGACCAAATATCAAAAGAAAATCATATCAAAATTATTTCCTTTTTGAAACATACAATCAGTTAATAAAATGAGAATATTATCTGAAAAATTATTTGGAAATCCTTTTTAATTATGTTTAAAAAATAATTCAATTTTCTAAACACTAGAATTCTGCTACAGGAATATCATGAGGTCTGTTAAAACATACAAAGTACGTTCCTATTCTACATGGTAGCAACAACTTACATAAACAAAAATTGTGACATAGTCAAGATTTCTGTTGTCTAACTGCTGATTGCAAGATGCTCAGTATAAGACAGGTTGTATAACCCTAGTTTTTCAAAGTCCTGAAAACTAGAAGGTTTCTCTAGTCAAGCTTATTCACTATTCAGCCTCTGAAAATGAATCCTGAGAGTTTTACTAACATTCACTAACAGAGTTGGTCAAGGAGTTCTGAAATCCCATTTCACAGTACAGTCAGGTCTTTCTGAACTCAAGCGCCAAAAAGCTGTGCTTTAAAATGTTATCAGCTCCTTTGAGAGCTGTCCATAGAGACTGTTTCAGAAACTCAAAGTAGTAGAGCACTGTAAGACTTTACAAAGATGGGTGCCTACATTTCAATGATACATTCAGAGGAGCAAATGAGGTATTAAGTTGATAGCAGTATAATATTTTGAAGGTATGAAACAGTACAGGATTGAATTTCATCCATTTTTAGTCACCACTAATCCGAATCAGGCTATACCAATTAGGTAGCACTTCATCAGCAGGCATGATACCGGATTATTTTTTTCTGTCACTTAAAAAACAAACACCCAAGACTTAACCTCGATCTCTTAGCTCCTAATTTTCCAATTTACCTCATCCCCCACAAAACCCTGGGCCCATTTGCCATTAACGCCAGGATCACTGTCTAATTAAAGAAGGGCATGATGTTCTTAACGGAGTACTCAGGGTAATTGTCCTATAATGTCCTCCTGCTTGTTCTATGCCTTGTGTTTTTATAATATTATAAACTATTCAGTATTGTAATTGCTTTTCTTCAGTGCTACCTGTTTCACAAGGACATAAAGAGGAACCATTAAATAAAATTGTTCCAGTTGTATGGAGAATAGTTTTTTCTTTCTTTTTCTTGCTTTTCATTTTACAAGGATATCAAGGAAAGTCAGGTAAAACTGGATAATTCCACAGATTCTGAAGAAATTTGAGGGTGATTTTTTTTCAGCCCCTACACAGAGCAAACTGCTTGCTCATTTTAGTTGTCCAGTTGTTTGAACAACCCTCCCACCAGTTCAGGCACTTTCTCCACGTGCCACTGCTGGTGCACAGACTGCTGCCCTCCCCAGCAAGCAAGTCCTTCTGAGACTTTCGGTTTCTTCAGAGACAGCCTCTTTTCCATTCTCTTGACACCAATACACTCCACACTTTTGGAAAGTTTTCATTATACTTTGCAAATGCTTTCTTACACAGGCAGCAAAAGGAGGACAACAACATTAGACAGTTTTTAACAAGGCATTTCATTTTTCAGAGTAGGAAGTAATTTATGGAAAATAGTTTTCACTTTCCTCGCTGTTCCATGTACAGAAGAGGGATACATGCTAAAGCTCTGCAGAAATGTGTGAATTCTTTCACTGAATCATACCCTTTAAAATACAGGCATCAACACCCACCCAAATGACAACAACAACAAAAATTCTTATTATCAAATTATGAATTACTTAGGATTAGGGATTTCATCCAGCAGTTTCCAACAGACATGCTGATGAAGCCTCAGAGAAAATTTCCTCAATACTACACAAGTGTGATTTGGAGTTCCACAGTTTCTGCGATTTATTAAAGTTGGTTTAGACCCCTAGTAAAACAGTTCAGTCTAGGTGGGCCAGAGGACAACTTGATTAGGTATCCAGAGTAAACTCATGAAGGACTATTAGGCTGAATACTTTTTAACAACAAACACCTTTATGGTAACCTTAGACTTTATGCTTTCTTGAGAATAATGATTCAGTCCAAACCAGTTTTCTTTTTTTGTTTTATGGTACAGAAGTCTATTGAATGGAATACAGAATATTCTCCAGTGAAGCAACTGGTTTCCGTGGATACAGCTAAGATTACACTTCAGCATATTTTTCCTTGCAATTCAAAGCTGAGAGGAACTCAATTTGCCTTATTAAGGAAAAAAAAAGTCTTTAGTATTCTGTCCAAAATGCAGACAAATGAAAGCAATGTACAAGAAACCATATATTTTTCATTCTTTCTTTAAACAATTGGGTGACTCAGTCAAAACTTTTGTCATTAGTGTACAGTTCATAGACTCCCACATATTTCTGCGTTTCATCATTACACCAGAATAGAAATATTTCTTCAGCTTACAAATATAACTATGATCTTTAAATGATTCAGTTACTGTGGCTTCAATTACTAAGATGCCTCCTTCCTTAAACAGCTTGCAGCAACCTCTGTTTTTATAAAAACTCTTAAACTGTAGGACTTGGCCCTATGGAGTGTACATATGTATTCTAGTGACATCTTAGGCAATTTCCTGTAGATTCTTGAATCCAAACAGATTCCAGAATTTTACATAGGTCACAAAAAATCTGGGGTTTAGCTCCCAGCGAGTCAGTGGAAGACTAGACTTAACCACAACATGAAGAAATTCCTATATCTTTTGAATAATGCAAGCACTGAAGTTAGAAACTTACAGCTTCTCAAAAGTTTACATCCTCTTATCATGGTTTTTATTATTGCTTTATTCTAATGATACTGATTTACATTAAACACTCAGTATTTTGCCATTACCTCCCTTGCATGTTTAAAGAACAAACATAATCTTTTTGCCCAATTTATATTTTTTCAAGAGGTTTGCAATGTTGAAGTATTTTTATGATTTTATCTACTGAAGTATATTTCCCTGAGTTTGCCTGCTTTTTCCCTAGTTGAATCACTCTGAAGACACTCCCAAACTTCTGCCCCATTTACCATATCTGGTCCAGCTACTGTGATGCAATTCCTTTTTGCCTCTTACCAGAGTATTGTGTGCTGATTAATAGAGGAGACAGCTCTGTAAGACTACCTATCTGTTGAAAGGCTGTCTTATTTCTTGATCCTCAGTTCTTATTCCAGACAGTGTCATGATAAAATTCAGTAGTGATCAAATTTCTGTTCTTTCATTAGGGCTCCCTTATCTATATAAACAATTCATGTTCTATCTTTCACAGTGCCTAGAGGTTTAGAATAGTTGTATGCATTTTTTGCCACTTCCATCTTTAATATTGATCCCACTTGGTTCTTTACAGTTAGCCAGAGGCTTAGGGGGGTTTTGTTTCATTTTGCTTTGTTTTTAACATTAAACACAACTTTCTGTTATACTTTTTGCACTGAATATTGACAAATTGAAAGGAAGGAATAAGGGAAACACAAGGCGAGACTGCATTAATCTGTAAAACCTATTGCAGATAATTAAGCTGCTGCAAAATTAATATTCTACCAGGACAAGGCCAGAGAGTATTAATTTTAATAAATAAATAAATACTCGGGGACTTCTACTTGTACGGCTTGATAGTTATTTTGTTCATACAGGTTCATATAACTTCAAACTGCATTAAAAAAAATAATCTTCCATGCACACGTTTTGGTGACCATTTTGCAGAAGCTACTTACATTTTAAGGAAAGTTTTGTCTGGTTGCTTGAGCCGACTATGTAACTTCGTATAGTTTTACTTGCCTACTCCATGAAAATATATACATATTTTTCATTACCATACATCTCTTTCTGGCAGAATAAACAATCAAGAAACATATGCTTTTTATAACTGCATACCAAATGACGTATTTAATAGACAAAAGCTGTAACATTTTATAATATCTTACAGTTTTTTAAGTGAGAGTAATTAAAAAAATTCCTTGCTTTCAAATTAGGCTCACTAGAATGAAAATAGTTCTCTTATCATTCCCCTACTTGTAATCACTCATTCTATACTCTGAGATCTCAGAAATATTTATTTCATTGTTGTTGGTAAATGTGATATATAAAGCTAGATTATTAACTTAAACATTAATTTTGATGCATTTAATTAATCACAGTGCAAATTAAATGCATCAAAACTTATAAATTATGTTGAATAAAGTTTAATACAACAGTAGTACTGCACAAATCCTAGTACTACCATTTCAGTGGTAATTACAACACACAGCATATATGATAGATTGTGTGTATGACATTACAATATATGATATAAAATATTTTATATATTAAAAAAATCGCAAAAAATTTCTTTTAGTACAGCAATTTTTTGTGCTTCAACATAGTTGAAATTACTTATTTCACATTTTTATTGCATAGTATTAATTATAGAAATTACATTTGTCTAATTGTCTCTTAAAAGTAAAATAAGAAATAATTTTATTTTAAAGGATTTAAATGCTTCTTTCCAGAATGAGATTTCATCAAAATGGCCACGTTTCTGTAGAAAGTTGTGAACTCTCCAAAATTACCTTTTGTCACAAATAGCACTTCCATTAAAAATGTTGCAACTGCTTCAGGTTATGAAGATTTTTCTACAAATTTTTGCAAGAAATATACTTAATTTATGCATATGGCAAAGGGAATTCTACTTTCATTTAATGTTTAGGTTACAGAACATTAAAAAATATATATTTTCCTTTTCTTAATTGAGCATAATAAGGATACACACTGGTGAAATAGCCTATTACATTCAAACAAATATTTGAGGACTTTTTGCCTCCTGGTATTTTCCATCTCAAATATACAGCTTTATCATCATTACTGTGAAATTACATTCAGTCTGCTACTAAGTCCTGCCTTCTGAAAATAGAAGTTTTCTATTTTCTTTTAGCCACCAACTCAAATTTTCTGAAAATTGTTAACAAATCTTTAGTCATTGGAAGAATTAAAGTAGCCTGTTTGGTAGATAATTTTTGCCTCCTGATCTCACACAACCTAAATTGTTCTTCATGCCCACTGTAAAACATTTATTGCCCATCTCTACATCATTAAAATTTTCTATGTCCCGTCTGTTTTGATTCAGCTTTGTCTATACCCCGTAGAGACCCTCATTTTATTTGCAGCACCTCACTTAGTCTTTATATACCAATGTATCTGCTAGAGGCACTGAGTAGATAAAACTCAAAATGGTCTTGTGGTGTTTCTCAGTAGAGTATTAATCCGAGTTGTCTCCCATCCCCTATACACTACTTGTCATGAAATTTGTAGGACCTTAATTATCTTTAAGACCTCTGTCCCTTTGTCAAATCTGGTTGAAATTGGCCAAGAGTTTCAAGATTTACTGAAGGGAGCAAGGGAGACCGGACAAAGAGCGCTATCACACAGATACTGTTTCCTTATGACACAAGGCTAAAATAACTGTGCAATAAGTGGTTTGAGGGCAACTGTCTCATGAATGTACCAATTAAATCACAGGCAAGTGATTTGTTTTGCATGTATTATCATAAATATGCTACTTTACCCTTTGCAAAATCTCATTTAACTGCATTAATTTTAAAAGAACAATTTCAGTCTGAGTTTTGTTTTTGTAGAGCACTGAGGGGAAAATGTTCCCTTATCTTAAAATGTTATTAACTGGAAATAAGTGTAACCTACACTTTGAGGTCCTTATTGCAATTTAGATAGACAATTAGATATACAATACCAAAAAGAGAGAGAGAGAACTTTGTAGTAGAAGTTTTTTTCTCCTGGTGCCCCAGGTGACTACAGCAGACTCCCTTCTGTGTTCAAATGATTAAAAACTACAATATCCTTCAAGCCATTTTTAAAAAAGCTCTTTATAATTGTAGTATCAAGTAATATAACTTTTTAAAAATTAGCTTATGAGATTTACATAGGATTGTGCTTTTTATAGGAAGGTAAGTTGTGTCCTCTTTTGCAATAGTTATTCTATTTTTCCAAGGCTGGAAACTTGCAATAGAGTAAACCAAATTCTTCCTTCACCTAACTGGAGAAGAATTTCAACCTTGGAGACTTCCAGTAGCTTCTGCTACAGATACACACCTCTTTAACTAATAAAAATGTATGTCTGCGCTCTGTCACAAACTTATCCTTTAGGACAGTGCTGATAATGAAATGCTTTATGCTGTGAAGTTACATTAAAAAAACCCCTTCTGGTTAGGTGTTCAAAAGGCACAAAAGAATATTATCTCTTTTCTTGTAACCAGATGTTGCAAGCAACTATACTCATAAAAGTTTTTACAGGTAGAAGGAGCTTTAATGATTTAACCACATGGGACCCATGAGAAAGTTTGTGACTTAGTCTCTGATGTTTTTTGTGGTAGCTTGCATGTTGTAAGATGGAAAACAGCACATAGCTTGAACAAATACTTCTTTGAGGGATAAATCACCTCCAAAATGAGAGGCATACAGCTATATTAAATTTAGTTCAAAAGCATCTGCAGAATCTTGCATTTAGAAGGTTTGATTTAAATGTTGTTTTGTCTTCCACTTAGGAAATATTGCTGAGAAGCTAGAGTGGAGCAAAGAACAGAATAAAGAATTTTTTCACCGCCATGCCTTCTTTTAGACAGGGAAAGGAAAAAACCTAAACACAAATTAATTTGCTTTTCCCTAATTTGTAACCATATTATTCAATCACGCAACTGAAATGTATACTATATATGAGGTCTACAGGAGCCACTGTCAGAAAACTTCCTAATGTTTCTACTCACATATTCGCGTTGGCATCAGATTTTGGGGAATTCTGAGAGCATATAATACTGGTGACATGATATTTTCATAATTACTGGAAATCTGCATAATTTCCTTTTGTTAAATGACTACTACAGCACATGGTGTGCTGTAGGCAACTCATTCTTCACCTTTGATAATTAGCTTTTGTTTAACAATGTTGTTGTGTATTTTTGTTGACATTGTATTTGGGCAGAAGACCTTGGTGTGATGTGAGGGGATGACCCTGTAGAATACCCTTGCTTAAGTAGAGCCCCCCCAAAGTCAGGATGTTAACTGGCTACAGAGGGTAATATATACAGTTAAATGGAAACAGTTTCCTCTGATAACTGAAAAACGTATGCGGTAATTAAACTCAATATAAGAGAATAAACATCAACAGTTTTAATAAAATAACATTTTTTCAAAAGACTAAGCATATTAAGAAATACCTAAAGGTCAATTTATGTAAGAATAAGGTCTTATCCTCACCAGGTTGTCACCAGACAACTTGGAATACTTTTTTCATTTCGAAACAAAACTTCTGGGAGATTTAATAATCAGCTCTTTGAAGGTAAAGATGAAACCCAACCAGACTAAATTAACAGTAGAAAATGTGCATCTTTTCAGAAATCCAAGATTTCTGGAAACTTACAGAGGAACTGAGATACCAAAAATCAGAAAATCAAAGTTAATCAGAGAAACAGTCTGCTTTGCTCTGTGGGATTACATGCTTCACTCCAGTGTTTCCTGTTTGAGAGCACTGACTTCCTTTTTACCTGCATAACAATGATTTTTGTGTCATCTTAATTTTAAGCTTTCCTAGCAAATTCCAGATTCAAACCTAAGGAACTCATTAAAATACAGAAAATGCTGTCCTTACCTCATGTATTTTGGTCATTCAGTGTCACCATGATCTACTGCAGGTTGACCCACTGGATCGCAGTTTGTCTACTCTATAACTGTCTGCCTTTAATTGCAAATACAAGAAATAGTACATTGAATAAAATAACAAGCAAGTATTTTTAATTAAAATTTACTTTGAAACTTATGTGATTGCTGATTAGAACTCTGAACTCAAGGTAGGGATAAACTTTTTTTTTGTAAGGTATGATCAATGGATAAAATCAATACACATTTTTCAGCTAGAAATAAATGTCAAGAAGGTTCCATTAGCAGGACACATGTTTTGTAGTAAGATCATTCCATTCAGCAGAAATCAGTATTCCAGACTCTAAAACTGGAAGTGCTATAAGTACATTTCACTTAAACTACACAAAATAGTATCAGAATACATCTCTTCATTCACAAAAGTCAGTAGGGTAATCTACATTAATAAAGGGCCTAAGTTAGGTAGTATTTCAAAATGACATCAAAATAACACGGATAAAATTTATCTAACTTATGTTGTACTCCATACATGCTATAGCCTGCAGCACATCTGACTGATGTTATTCAGCTATGAAAAATGTAGCTACTTGATTCAACATAAAAGATTATAACCTCTGTTTTTCAGAGAATTTTAAACTATCTGTTTAAAAAGCCTGTTACACAGATGCGATATTTAAGTCTTTGAAAAGTCACTTTTAACCCTTTTTTTTAAAAAAACATGATTTGACTAACTGCTGAAAGACTAAGAGAAAAACAGTCATTAATGACAGTGTTCAAAATGTGTTCAGACTACAAACACATGGAATGTTATAAAATAGACCAGAATTTACTCACTTACCATATAAGTGAAAAGCTTATCTAAGTGTCAGAGAAACTGTTGCAGATGTCAAACCAACTTTCTCATTAACTTCAAAAAGCTTCACAGGAGAATCCTTGGCTTTTTTTGTTTGACCTTTGAAATCAGTTGGCCTCCTTTTTTTCTCCTCATTTCTCACTTTCTCTTCATCTTTCTTTTTTGAGGGAAACAATGAAACAGAAAAAATACCTTCCCTAAGGACAGCAGATGAAGACTTGAAGCTCCTTGCATTTCACTTGAGTCAAATTCTGGAAGAGGATTATAGACTTGGTCAAGAGGGAAATGTTGTGGAAGACTATCAAGCCTGCCCATGTAGCACATTAAAAGACTCACTCTCTCTCCACTTGACTCTGCTAATCCTTCCAGCCATTGTTGGTTTTATGCATAATTTTCATACCATGACAGACTTTAAATTGAAATGCTTATATGAATTTGAGAAATCAATACAAACTTTTAATATCAAAATAGTTTTCTACAAAACATCAAAGAGTTTCTGTCAGATACTGTGGCAACTGCAATTTCCCTACCAGATTGTAAGCAAATGTGATTGACAGTACTTTGATTTTAAATTATATCACCCTATCCTTTAGACTACTGGAAAAACTATTTTCTTACCTAACAGCAGTGCACCGGTATCTGAAGCTAATCTGAATTTGATTATATGGTTTAATTCTTAATTTGTCCCAATGCTTTACTATGTTTGCAGGAAAAGAAGAAGAAAAAGAATTTCCCATGGAACTAGTATTTTTCATTCACTTTATTCCAGTATTCTTAAGTCACAATACATGTAAATTGCAACTTCTTTTTTTTACTACTTAAAACCCAGTAATAAGCCCAAAGGGTAAATGTTTCATAACAGCATTTTTTATATATTCTGAAAGGAAGAAAATAAAAATTCAGAACATTGATAAACTGATGAAACAGTGGCCAACTTCCATTTATTACTAGTGAATCTGCAAGAAGAAAAACATGAGACTTTTCAAAATGGATGCACACATCTTTAAGGTCAGTGAGTAAGGACAGTTTTTATAAGGATACTTTCTGTCTGTAATCCTTGCACTGTGCCATGCTTCAGAGCTGCAGCAGAGTCTCACCCATTAAAAATTCAAAAATCAGAAAACATGATGTTTCATAATCCTGACACATTAATTCATGTTTCCAGTTTACTGATATAATTCCTTTTATTTCCAACTAAAGTAAATGCTGGAAAAATTAAACGTCTCAGAGGAAGACACAGATTAGTTGAAACATACATCCTCAATTTAATGGTTTTTTTTTTTCCCTACATGCGTAATAGAAATAAATATCATTTTAGTTAAATTGAACTAGTCTGAATTCCTAGAAACTCTTTTATCTAATTGTAGAATATTTTATTGTCTAATACTGAAATTTTATGAAGTACAAAAGCATTGTCTTTAATCATCTTGCCAGATAGACTTTAGAGGTGTTACTTGTGAGATAATAAATCTGTAAACTTTTGTTCTTACCTAAGAATTTTTCTAGTGTGTGACTTCTTACAGCTAAGAAAATGTAATTTAGTTTCAAAGAGAGGCAGCAGTGATTACAGTACCATCAGACTGCATATATAATTATTTTAGAAAGCAACCTTTGATAGAATTTATTGTGAAGGTATTAATAAATCTTACAGTTCTAACACAAATACTAGTAACTTTGCACTAATAGGCCCAAAATATCTTTAAAAAAATCATACAAAGTATGGTAAATATTAATTAATATGATTTCAATTTAGTTTGCTTTCAATGACAGTCAAAATAAGTTTAAGATAGAGTATTTCAGACTCCTTTTCTATTGTTATTACTGACTACAGTTTAGAAGTCATTCTGAACAGTCCCATTCAGCCTTTGAGTCCCTCATAACTTCAGGCCAAGTATTGGGTCCAGCACTTGGGTCACAACAACCCCGTGCAATGCTACAGGCTTGGGGAAGGGTGTCTGGAAAGCTGCCCAGTGGAAAAGGACCTGGGGGTACTAGTTGACAGCCGGCTAAACATGAGCCAGCAGTGTGCCCAAGTGGCCAAGGAGGCCAACAGCATCCCAGCTTGTATCAGGAATAGTGTGGCCAGCAGGAGTAAGGAAGTGGTTTGTCCCCCTGTACTCAGCACTGGTGAGGCTGCTCCTCAAATACTGTGTAGTGTTTGGTCCTTCATTACAAGACAGACATTGAGGTGCTGGAGCATGTCCAGAGTGTTGGATGGAAAATTAGCTCAAATGTTGAGTTGCAATTGGAGTTTGAAGTCCAGCTGGTGTCCGGTAACTAGCGTCATTCCTCAGCTATCAAAGACTGTGGTAAATAGAGGTAAATGTGTTGATTAATGACCTGGTATAGGGGACAGAGTGCACACGATAAGAACATTTGCATCATATCAAACTAGGGGGAGTAGCTGATATGTTGGAAGGCTGAGCTACTATTCAGATTATATATAAACACCAGGAAGTTCAAAGGCAAATGCAAGTTCAGCATCTGGAACAGAATAACCCCACACAGCACCACTGGTTGGGGCCAGCAGGACAGAAAGCAGCTTTGCAGAAGATGACCTGGAGGTCCTGGTAAACAAATCAAACACAAGACAGTAACCTGTCTTTGCAGCAAAGACAACTGAACACATCCTGGACTGTCTTAGCAAGAGTGAAGCCAGAAGACTGAGGGACATGATTATTGTCTCTTATTTGGTAGTTGTGCGTGTGTCCAGTTTTGTTCTCCTCAGCAGAAGACAGACATAGACATACTGGAGCAAGTCCAGCATACACCACCAGGTGGTCAGGGGGCTGGAGCACTAGGGAAGCTGAATATGTTCAGCCTTCAGACAAGAAGATAAAGGGGAGATCATATGGCTTTCTACAACTTTGTCGTAGGAGGGCAGAGAAAAGATGAAGCCAGACTTCTTGGTGACGTCTGGTGGTAGGCGGTGGACACAATTTGCAACACAGGAAATTCCAAGTATGTGTAAGGAAAGCTTTTTTCACCATAAGGGAAGTCAAACTACTAGAAACTAGCATCCCTTTTCACAATGTCTCCAGTAGGTATCAGTAACAGATCAAAGGTGTTATAATGGGGGATAGTTGGGAAAGGGAAGGACCAAACAGTATGTCACCAATTCAACTATATGCAGAAGACAACCCTAGAAAAGGAAGGTAGTGTTTCACAAATTATTTGACAGAAAGTATTCAACACAATGGCAGAGATAAAGCATGTAGTAAATTAATACCAGTCTTTCCATCACAGCTTTATAACATCCAAATAATATCAGACAATCCAAGTCCTTATTTAACAACGTGGCATAGAAGTGCACACAAACTCTTGCCTTGGTGAATCTTTTCACAGGAGGGGATGCTGTTGAACTTAAAGGATACTACAGGTAATAGTGTAGGAAAAAAAAAAAAAAAAAAAAAAAGAAGATGCAGAAACTCTGAGAGTTTAGTACACTTAGACCCATTTCTGTTCTTCTGGTACATGAAGCAGAAAGTAGCCAGAGAGTTAAGTAACAGAGCTAAGGGCAAAATTATCAAATAATACAAAAGAATTGTTAAAAGTTGTCCTGTATTTAAAAATAAAAAGTTGTACATCCTATGCCATAAGAGTTCCTTTGCTAACCAGTCTAATGCATTGAATTGCTTTCATTAAGTTGAATTGTTTCTGCATGATAGCTGCATGCTTCTGTATGTCTATCTGTGTAGACCCTCCACAAAAAAGTACATATGATTTTTAAAGTATACTGATTATTAAAAGGTGTTGAACACGAAACAGTGTTATGGGAAAAATTAGGTACTTAGGGCATGAAACATAAAAATAACTTTTGAAATGTCAAATTACATATTTAGACAGTAAGAACATATCAGACAGAATATAACTGCAAATTAGTTTGATATTATAACTGCAGGAACATATTTATACCTTATAATTTAAAAGTAAATTATAACTTTAAAGAACTGCACTGTTTTATCTGTGATTTTTTAAGAACATTACTGGTTTATGTACAGTCTGGCTACATTCTTGATTTCATCAGAGTACCTGAATTTTTAACAATCAATCAGGCCTGTGGCACAGATTTTTGTATTGGATAGCTGCAAAGGGTATAAATTGTGACTGTTAACATTTGGGGGGATTGATGTTAAAAAACATTTGGCAGATTGCTTTCATTGCATTAGTAGGAAAGAAATAATAAATGAGGAGGAAAGGACACACAAATGCCTGAAAATAAGTAAAGGGAGCACAAAAAGGAATGGAGAACATAATAGCAAATGAGACACTTCATTTTCATACACAGCTAGTAAATGAAAAAAAAAAACCAGCCAAATTAATGAGGGAAAAAACCCCCAAAATCGGGATCAAGCAGAGCCAAAAGACAAAAGAAGATGCTACTATTAGAGGTATATTATAAGAGGGTTTGGTTTTTTTCTATAACTCAAGGAAATTTAAAAGCTAGCAGAATGGAAGCATTTCAGAAAGATGATCTTGGGACTATTGTCAGCAGCATGATTAAGAGCATCATGTCCATACAGCAGCCAGCATGTTTTACATAATAGGGTTCAGCATCTACTCCCATTATAGTTAAAGTCAGTCTTCCATAAAAGCATTCAAATTACTATCCGAGTTATCCACATATTTTCTTAAGCTATTTACTAAGTGCACTTCTGATGCAAAAAAGCTCAGGGATAGGGAAAGTTTTAGACCTACTAGCTTTGGAAGAACAGACAAGAGTAAGCCATTCAAACCTATGGAAAACTTCTTATTTTGGATGACATGAAAAACTTCCAAACACTTGAGGGCTTAGTCTATGTTTCATTTCTCTATGATTAATACTACAATCACAAATATAGTTTGTAATGTAACAAGTTATAAAATGATTTTACCTTATTTACAGCACATAAAATCTATAACTACTCAGCAACCGCTGCAAAGAAAATGTCTGTACATTGGCTTGAATGTTTCCTAATAAATGGCTTACCCTTATTCAGTAGCTGTTTTTAAGGAAAGGGGTAATAATAAAAAAAAATATGAATTCACTTACAATGTTTAGGGACAAGGCATAACATTTAGATAAAACATTAGATATGCAGTAAATAGATCTTTCTATCTGTTGATTAAGGAACAACCATGCCTGCAAATATGGTGGTGGTCTTCATGAAAAAAACTTAAAATTAATAAAGAATGGAGAATTCAGCTTCTAAATGGAATGTCAAAAATTAACAGTACTGGTCAGATGCTTTAAAGTATATAAAAATAAAGAATTTTAGCTTATTTCTCAAAGAAATATAAAGAAGGGAACATGATATGATTAAAACATAGCAGAGTTGAGGTTATGAGTAAGGTGGAAATTTATTTTAAAATACATCGCAGTTTAGCTGTTTGTGTAATGGATATGTGGATATAAACATTCATTGTGGAACATAGTTCTTACCAAAACTTGTGCTCCCTTGTTATACAGCCAAATGACATTTAAAATGTGAACTACTGAAAACCATGCGTTGCTAAATTGTGAATAAAAACAATGAGACAAAATACTGTTAAGACAAGAGATCGGGGATGGCACTCTGGTCTTGCTATGGAGAAAGTGAGTACTGTACTAAAAAGAAACCAAAGAAGAAAAGACAGAATTTTCCTCAGAAGACTCTCACCATTTTATAAAAGAAAGTTGAAATGATCACTGTGCATAGCATTAAGAGGTCCATCTGGGAAAAGAGATCCCACTTAGCAAAAGCAGAGAGGCTGAAGAAAAAAGAAAGAGGAGATTGGGTGTGAAATCCAACCCGCTTTGAAGTCAATGGGAATTTTGCCATCGATTTCACTGGGTCAGGATTTCACGCAAGGTGGATGCAGACTGTGCTTTGTGATATCCATATTGAATTGAGGTTTCTGATTTCAAAAGCTGTATTAAAGTCACCCCCACATAAAACTAATGTAGCAGAGTACAGAATAAAGTCCATTTTTTAAAAAAAGATTACGGTTAAAACCTTCTTGTTAATATAATTAAGCATGGACGGAAGGAAAGAATACACATTTCAGCATTTACGTCCTGTATCTATTTTGTTTTTTCTCTTTTAGTTTTCCTCCATGAACACTCTTGTGACTCCCTACTTCACTCTGTATACTCACTTCAATGTAAGCTGACAAAAGCGTACTCCCATTTTTGTAAAATCTAGCCCCTTAAGCTGCATTGTTCAAGTTTTGGATAAAGTTTGTTGTACACAGTTTTAATATATATTTTTATATACAGTTTTCAGTAACAAAGAAACAGCCTCAGACGCTTATTTTGTTATTAATAAAACAAATTCAGACATAAAATTAACAAATAAGAAAATGTCTACTTTGAGTGATGTGGCATTTGATGTAAACAAATAGCATTTAAGTGCTATTTTCCACTATCGTGATCAAGCAGTAATAAAGATAGACTATTAATAATATCATAAACAATACTTTTTAGAAAGGGAAAAAATAGATCCCTAACAGGATCTTTCTGATGAAGTGCATTCAAAAGTTACAATAAGCCTCGTGCTTCCAAATAGGTTATCTTTACTGGTGGGAAGATACATTTCCTTGTCCAAAATTGCACATATCATGACAGTCAATAACTTCTAGAAACCATATCCAATTAAAACTGAGAACAAAAGAAAGAAAAATAAAATTTTATATGCTATACAAAAGTTTGCCTTCTTTCTAATTAAAATTACTTCTGGAACCTAATGTTAAAAATGTGTGTTCATTCCACACACGTATTTAATGGAATCAGTGGTGCTATTTAATCAGATGCTGGAGATTTAAGTTGGAAATAATGAATATCTGGTTGGGAAAGTATTCAAATATTCTTTACCTGCTTCTTTCCTACAGTTTGTTAAATGTATTTTTAATGCAAATATATCAGTGTGCTTTCTTCTCTCTGCTGTCCTTGATTAAGACAATCCCATAAGGGTGAAATGCTGGCCTCTCCTGTTTCTTCCCTGCTGTGCCAAGAGAACAATTAAGTTGTAACTATCATAATATGAGTGATGCCTACCTAAAGCCAGCAGATCTGTCTCTAACATAATTTGGTTTTAATTTAAAAATATTCTTGCTTACAGAATGCAGAAGTTCAGAGAACTATTGTTGTACATATGGCTGAAAAAATAAGAGCTGAATATTTATGAGGCTCTATAGAAATATTCCTTCTAAACAACCACTTGTCTGCAGGGGAAGACTGGATTCCTGAGTTAAAGAAGGCATCCTTTTGCTTTGAATTTCAACAGTGTCAAACATCTTACTAAGTGTTAATTACTAATAACTATAAGGATCAGACCTAGCAGTCCCTTTCTGTCATGTAAATATTTTCTTTCAAAAACTGAAGTGATAAAAAGATTTTTCCAAAAGCAAACTAGTTACTGAACTTTAACTGAAAGGTGATAAAAATAGATCTTAAGTTTCATTTTTGCCTCCTGATTGTATCCAATTAAAGAGGATTGTTATTCACTACTAAAATATACAGATAAATAATAGTTAGGAAAAAAAAAAAACCCAAACAGAAAATTCTTTGACCAGGTTTCCAAACTATTGCAATCCCTCACTACCAAACAAGGTTGTCTCCATTTTCCTTAAGTTGAGACTTAAGGCAAGCTCTTTTCAAAGGAAAATAATTAATCAGTAGCAAATCAACAAACTTACACATAACACTGTGTGCCTCATGTTATATACAAATGGTGCTGGAAAATAAATTGTTCAAGGACCAGGCATTTTAAAATGTATTTAAAATCCAAATTCTTACCTATTACATAGTTGTATAGCTACAGTTATCTATATAGCTCTATATCTCTACTTATCTGTATAACTGTGGCCCCTAAAGACACATATTCTCAGTTATCATTTAATATCCAGATCCTGAGAGATGTTAACTTGCTTTGGCTTATGACTATAGAAGATTACATCTCATTGAAAAGAAAGGAAAACCAGGCTAGTTTTGAATCTAGGGGATTGAAAAATTTAACAGAATTTCCCTCGTTTTAGATGAATCTGTAAGATCTTGCCCTGCTGAGCAAGAAATACATCTCTTGGAACACCAAATGTATTAACTGTAAAGAAAAAGCCACATGATGATGTATAAACGAACTGTTATATACAGTGAAATAAAACTAATTACCAACATAATGTCCTGGAACAATTAAACATTATTTTTTGTTTCTTCTACTAGAAGATAAAAAAGTGAATGTTCTAAAGTTTATCCTTTTTTCTTTTCAAGCTGTTTCCTTTAAGTGAAAAAGATGGCTCTCTTTGAATGTTTCCAGAGGCATTTGTCACTCATTCAGCCTTTAACCATGTTCAGCTTAATGCTGTGAATCATAATATTTCGATCCCTTCCAGAAATTAGAAAAACAGTACATGCAATGGCAACTAAGGCAACACGCACTTTCTACTAAAGGTTATGCTGAACTGTATAATCTGAAATATTTTTCAGAGTGCCTTTTAAGACAAGAAATGTGCATATAGGTCATTGTCTTAAAGTCGCTGGAGACATTTACAAACTGGAAGTTATTTTGCCTAGATCTATAATGTTAGGCTTCAGCATGGTATTATGAATTAAATGAGTAAATTCTTTTTAAACACTTGTTTGCATCAATTCAACAGAAAAATAGTAACTTTCAATCATGTGCTTTGAGTTTTCTCTCAAAAGTTCTGTATTTAGGATACATTATAACATATACCAGGTTCTCAACTTTTGTCCCATAAGACAGCTTTGTTTTTGAAGGACAGTTATACACACGTACTAAGAAAAGCCTAATTATGTATCAATACTGAGCCCGACAGTCAACCTTGATGGTCACCCTTGTCTTGTTCAAATCACAGGAGTCACAGTTCTTCATAGGCATCTTCTTGTGATGTTTCTCTTATTATACATTTTAGTCCTCTGTCTTATGTTTGGAGTCTTGGATTGTTTCTGAAGGCTGACAGTAGACCTGGGATGGAGAAGTAGAAGTGGGAAGAAGGAATGGTGGTGCTATGTTCAGGACCTCTAACAAGCAACTTAGCTCCTACTGTCTTAAGGGAATGGGCCTGCAGATAAGTCTCCAAGCACATTCTTACTTTCACCAGAGCCGCAGGACTCAAGCTAAATTGTTGCTGGGAAATCAAGCTAAAATTTTTTGGCATTCTGGGTTCCAGAATGACTTTAAACATCAGTTTAAATACACAATAAACTTTATCTATTGACTGAGCAATTGTTATTTACAAATATATTAGTGATTGCAGAGGAGTGGGGCGGAGAGGGGGAAGCTGTTAAAGCTCCTGATAGTGTTGTCATATCAGCATTAAAGCAAAGAAGAAATTTAGACTACAAACAAGAAACTGGTTTGTAACTCCCAGAAAGGTGAGATTCTGAAGCAGCCTTCTCATGGGGTAAAGGGAGAAGAGGAGGAAAACACAACAAAGCAAGGGATACATTAATTTTAAAATTAAGCTTGATAAATTTAAAGAACCAGCCTCAGCAGAGGAAGACCTTTCTAAGCCTGTATTCCCAATAAGATTAAAGGGATTGCTGAAATCACTTCAAGCATACTGAGGTGCTGTCCAGAGAGATTTTAAAAGGTTGTGCACACTTCAGAAAACGCACATGATTGTTGGGAGGACTCTGCAAATGAGGACAGCTTTATCTATATATGAGTTAACAAGAAAACTTTGCAGTTTAGTTGAAAATTAAACAACCCCCAGGTTGTACTGCAAATTCAATGAAAAACACAAGAACGTTCTATCTCCACAATAAAGGCTGTAAGCATACAGACTGGAAAGAAAAATGAGTATCATGAAGGTAATCCCTGTACCAATTCTTCAGGTGGTTTGGTTGCTTGCTTTATTTTATATTTTAGCTCTAAGCCTTAAGCCTTTCTATAAACACTGCTCCTCTTAAAGAGCAAGGTGTGAATGATGTAGCATTTGTGTTTTAACAGCACTGCTGTTTTTAACCATTCCAGAGCCTTTGTGTAATATTTGACTACTAATACAGTCTGCTCACTCTGCCTCAAATACGCCAAAAATTTATTTTCTAGTGAAATTAAATAAAACTGACTTCTGTTATTGCAGCGAAAGACTAAGGCAAAACAAAAAAAGGAGGTTAACTTCTGAACAAATACAAAAGGATAATAATGAAGAAATTAATGTAATCACTAGATAATTAATTCTTCACTAGAAAAAAACTATGAAGATTTATCTCATTACAAAACACTGAAGGTCACAGTTAATTTTCACAAATTATCATTTGCCTTAATTTCAATGTAAGAGGAAAAAAAAAATCTTTAAAAAATAAAATGTGTGGCTGGTGCTTCTCAGAAGAGCAGGTTGTGGCTTTCATAGCACAAAAAAGCCCCACTCACTGATTACACACAGAACAGGACGGTTGTGCAGTATTGTCCTCTTCACCACATATCTGTCACTGGAGCCTTAGGATCAAAGCAGATCCTGAACACCATGGGGTTCGACATCAGACAGGCCTGTTCGGCTTGCAAGGATAGCTGTTTTGTGCACCAGGTTACCATAGCAACTTGCCCCAATTTACATAGTGAATAGCTGCATAAGTTAATGTGACTCACTATAAGCATTCACTCCCAGTCCAAGATTTCAGCTTGTTAGCATAAGACAGACAGAACTATGTAGAAGTCAGAAGCTGAAATGCCTAGGCATAGCCATTTAAATGACTCTAGCCTTACACAAGGGTTCTCTCTGTGCAGTTGATACCTTATACATATTCCCCGCTCACAATAGTCAATTGCTAGCTTAAAACCTAGCTTGAACAAATGGAATAGGACTTTTTCATGTGAACTTAACCTGCACAATTAATACGAACTTAACCAAAACAAACCAAAAAACCAAACCCTAACAATTTCTTGTATGGAATTTGAGACCAAAAATCAGTTTCTTGTGCAGGAATCTTGGGTCTGATTCCATCCTTAATTGCTTAATTCAGCCTGACAATGCAAATTCAGAGACTTACTTATGAGAGCATTTTAAACATTTTGCTGGACTAAGGGCAAGACACTCAACAACTCCGCAGATTTTTTATTAGCATTGTGCCCAGTCTTAATCAAGACCTGAATTATATGCATTAATCCTACTAATATACTTTAGTAATCTTGCATGCACCTACATTTCTAAAAGCAAATTTCTATGTATGAAGGAGCTACTGAAGTAGAGCTAATCAGTTTTGCAAATACACAATAAAGAATCAAAGATTAGACAGAAGTTCTTCGGAACAAAATCTGGGCATCATTTTAGATTACGACCAAAGTATGAGTCAGTGTCATGATATTGTTGAAGGCAAATATCATACTGGGTTCTACAAACAGGAGTTAATACTTGCAAGATATAGGAAGTGATCCCTATTTACAGAGCATGGATAGAATTTCTGTTGAAATAGGAGTTTCAGACATTGTGTTCCAAGAGAAACATGGAGGAGAGCAATGAGACAGATGAGAGGTCAAGAGAAACATGTACTAGAGAAGACAGAGAGTTAGGTACTATTTAGCTGAAAGGAAAGACTGAGTTCTTTATGAATTTAAGAGGCCTTTGAAAAGAGGAAGGAAATAATCTGTTTTTCATGTTTGTGGGTTTAAATTGCAGTGAGAAAAAAAAAAGGGTTAGACCTGGGAGGGAAGGGGAAACCTTTCTCACAGTAATGATGAAGCCCTAGAAAATAGAAAATCGGAGCAACTGTAGAGTCTCCATCAGTGGAGATCCTAAGGAGTATGTTGGATAAACTTTTACCAGTAACAACAGGGTATAGCCAACAGGATAGTTCTATTTCAATTCTCTCAGCCTAGTACATTATATTATGTACACTGGAAATTAATATGGTACAGATGTGATGGGTTTTCTTCCAGTAGGCTTATTTTTATTATTTTAACTCAAGTAAGCATCAGAACAGTCATAAATAACTTTCACCTCATCATACCACAGAGACCTTAATATTCCTTAAATAGAATCATAGAATCATAGAATCATAGAATGTTTTGGGTTGGAAGGGACCACTAGAGGTCATCGAGTCCAACCCCCCTGCAGTCAGCAGGGACACCGCCAACTAGATCAGGTTGCTCAGGATGCCTGTCCCTGCTTCCACTGCCTGTGCAGTTCCCTCTTCCTCCTTAGCTTGACCAGCATCTCCTGTCTCAACCACGCTGGTCTCTTCCCTTCTTTGCTTGATTTCTTACACCTAGGGATCGATAGCTCCTGCGCTCTGTGGACCACTTCCTTAAAGATCTGCCAGCTCTGTTCTGCTCCCCTGTCCCTGAGGGCCGTTTCCCAGGGAGTCCTACTGACTATCTCCTTGAGGAGCTGGAAGTTGGCTTTTCTAAAATTCAGGGTCCTGACTATACTCTTTGTCCTTCCCATTTCCCTCAGGAGCGTGAGCTCTACCAGCGCGTGATCACTGCAGCCCAGGCTGCCTCCGATCATATAGGGAGGGGATAAGCAAGAGTCCAAGGATAAAGCTTGAAAAACATATTTCCTTGAGATTTGTCCCATACAGTATGAAATGATTATTGATATTTCCTCTTCCACATTATTTTGGATCATCTTTATTCAGAATTATATTGAATTATATTATATTGAATGTATTAATTTATTGCCATTCAAAGACAATGTATTGGTCAATCACGCAATAGCGAGTAAGTGTACTCATAACCTGAGCTCTTTCATTCATTATTCAGGTAAAGAGTTGGTCTGGTCTTTCCTACATGTGGTAGCACTATCCCTATTTTTGAAATAATAATAATAATAAAAATTAGACACAGGCCGGTTAAATGGCTTCCTGAAGCAGAAGAAAAAGAATCTAGGTTTCTGAAAACTTAGGTGGAGGCTATTTAAGTAAGACATACTTTCTTCTTCTAATGCCAGGTAGGCAAATTCTGAAATTTAATTATCTAATTTCCAAGTCTAAGCATTCTAAAAAATTTCTGGAAAAATAGAAACTCTCAGTTGTTATACGAGGTATTAAAAGAATGAGTACTTCACTTAGACTTTCTTAAACCTACTAATTCCACTTATTAAATAAGGCACTTGAATGTGAGTGCATGTGAACACACACAAAATGTGCTTTTTTTTTCAAAGAAAAAGGCATCTTTTAAAGAGTTGCTGCAAGAGTACACTGTATTGTTATGCACAAATTGTGTTGTTATCCACAGATAACACATTAAGATCTACATTAGACCTCTGGAAAAAGAATGTCTTTTCAGCTTTCTTCTAATAAATATTTTACGTATAACTTGAAGGTTCATGGGCAGGAGACTATCCAGTGTCTAGTCTCTTGAAAATCTGATTCAATAACAACTTAACCAAAGACCCTAAAGGACACTGAAAATATATGCAATGTATCCTCGAAAGTGTGATACTTAATAGAATTGTGCTCTCTTTTCAGTACCTCTGAAACCTGCAAAATTTTAGTGGTGGGAAACAGATATGACAGAAAGCTATCTGTCTTTGAGAAGCTTTATTAGAAGAAAAAAAGGATGAAACAGATGTGGCTTATTATAACCAAACTTAATAAGATTCAAATTGTTACATGTCTTGAAAAGAAGAAAATATTTCCAAATTGCAGTTTTTTCAGAATACAGGTACGATTCCTGGTATATCAATAGCCCAAAGGCACAACATATTGAATGACTTATTAAAGTTTCATGATACAAATTTATTTCCTAACAACAGTGTAGGAATGTGTTGTTTTACATTACTGGAAGCAATGCTTCTCAAAAGTGTTTACAACTCTCAAATTGCAAAATATAATTTTCAAATTGAATGAAGCATAATGAGCTTCATGAGCTCCTCATTCTTCACATCCGGGTTTAACTACAAACATAACACAGCAAAACAGATTAGAACAAGCAAATTAGGGGTATTAAAGATTTCTGATATAGTGAATGAGCATCTTTCTCTTGACCAATGGCAATTCAAGAGAGGCTTCTAAAGAACAAAACATGGTCAAGCTAACAGCCTATTTATCTTAATCTCTAAGATGAGAAAAACAATGAAATTATATGCTCTTTGATGAATATGGGTGAGAGAACACTCATCAGACTGATTTTTTTTTTCTACCATCTCTTATAAAAGCAGCTCATTGTTGAGAAGTATACCTACATATATCTTAAGTCTAATATCTTCACAGAAGGCTATGAATCTATTGTAAAAATGCTGTTCTTGTATGACAGTGCCACAGTGGCAAGGGGAAATGATTGCAGGAAAAATTTAGCAAAACAAGAACCAGAAGTACCAATCAAATTCTAGGTAGATAAACTGAAAATTTACTAAATCTGAGCTTTTGAGCCCAATTTTAGAAGAAGCAAGACTGATAGTGTAGATCAATTATACCCCACACCCCAAAAATATTCACATAGAAGCAGAGCTGAAGTCACTGACTGGAAATTTTAAAACCTGGTTATTTCTATTGATCTAGTCAAACAGAATCAAAATAAAAGAACCACCATGCTTTTCAATGAACCACTGTGAAAGCTGCTGCAGTTTAAAACAAAACCAACAAACCAAATGGGTTTCAGTCTATTCTGCATCTTTATGAATAGCAGCAAAAACTTAATAAACCCTGCTGATCAAGGAAGGTTATTCAGAAGGTTGTCAAGGCCTGGAAATCTGTTCCCTGCACTGCTTAGTCTACAGATCATTCGTGAGTGCCCAGCTTGCTGTTATGACCCTGTCTCTCTCTTCTGCCTAGCATAATCTCCCCAGACAGCGCTCAGTGTTTGCCCAGGACAGGCACCATCTCCCCTCTCTCCTGACAGTGTCACCTTGCCTGACCACTGCTTTATAAAAGAAATAAGATGCAAATTTAGAACAAAGAACTCAACCAAATGTTGTCTGTCACACTGTAACTTGACAAATTCACACACCTACAAAAAAAAAGAGATGAGGTACATGATTTACAGTGGGGCTTGGAATCCAGTTCCACAAACAAATTGTATTTTTTTTCAAATTGTTATTTAAAAACATTATAAATTTGAATAAAACTTCATAAATTTCACTAAATGTCTTTCCTGTGGCATGCCAACGTATAATTGAAGAAAAGCCCAGGAGAGGTAAGAGTTTAGTTCTCCCATGATAGTTATTTTCTTCTGGTTATGCTGTGACAGCTGGAGAGTGAGTCTTAATTTTTTTAGAAGTGAATTTAATTGCATTAGAGAGTCAGTTTAGCATATCACTTCAGAAATGCCCCAAAGCTACGAGTAAACCCATTGTTAGCCAAATTGCTTCTTATTTGTGAGATTCTTAGTTTAGGGCTGTAGTTAACAAATTATGTTTTCAATACCTTCCTGAGTATTCCACAAGTGGCCTCCAAATCATATCCCTGTTGGAACATTTTCAATTAAAAGTTTTATGATAAGGATCCATGATAGTCTGAGAAGTGTTGATGGTAGATAATGGGATATAATCCAATGAATTTGGGAATCAGTGGCTTAAAGGTTATCCTGGCAACAAGAATAATCCATCAAGTCTAAGCAGCTCTAAGGAAAAAATTGTTTAAAATATGATAATCATTTTTAAAGAAGTGGTAAAATTCATTTTCTGAAAAAGATAATGATTCTCATCTTGAAAGTAGCTTATCTTAAATGAAACAAATATAGTTTATAATTAGCAGTGATCTACCTCCACTGAGAATACAAAAAAAATTTGCTGTTTTAGTTGCAGAAAGTTTTTTAATCGTCCAAATAACATGGCTATATGTTTCCCACTATATGCAGTTCTTGGATAAATGTGTGATAGACACTTTATATCAGCAGATAAGGTATCTCTAGAGACAGTTTTGTCTTCTGGAGGCATACCATTGATTTCCAAACACACCAAAACCACCCCATTATTGTATATTTAAGGAAAACAAGGTAAGGCAACATACAGTAGTGACAAAATACAGGAATTATGCTGTATCTTTTCCCTAAAGTACAAAATTTTCTGGAGATGAAAAAATTAGGAAAATTAATCATCATCTTGTATTTCATGTACATCTTACATGTTGATAACTGCTTTCCACTATTTTTATGAAGTTGTTCTTTATTTTGATTTTTTTTTGCTTGCTGGTTCAAAGTGGTAGGAGAGAGATGAATTTATTACTCATATAGTTAAAAAATAAGATGTATATGTACATGTCCAATATATTCATATAAAATAATAAAAATGTGACTCAGTTACTATTCCATGACAGCTTGTCTTCTGATTGAAGGTATACTGGTATCTTACAGCTAGTTCTTGTTGTAACCAATACTGCTGCCATTAACCAATTAATAGACCCTGTCTTACAGGCTGAATGTACTCATAATTATTTTATTCCTCTTTTCAGAAAGACAGCAGAAAGGAAGCTAAAATGGGGAGGATAAGCTCAATATGGTGAGACTACACTCAGGAAGTACATCAACTGTGTTGCAGGGAAAGAAGAAAATCAAAGGCTTAAAGAAGAACAACCACTAACTCAATACATAAATGACACTAGAAGAATACACTTGTATTTCTAAAAAGATGCAGTTCATGTATCCAGGATGAGAGTTTATCCAAAGAAATTAGCAAAGTAACCCAAGATCTAAGCACTAAAATATCCAATAATATATGAGGCTAGCTCAATAAAAGGATAAACAAAATAAATAAAACAGAATAAAACAAATAAAAACCAGAATAGCTTTAATAAAGAAAAATGACACAATTTACCATAGATCCACAAGTATAGTTTTGAAGACACTTCTCTAGCTGTTGGAAATATTTCTAACAGGTGAGGATTTGACCAGATATGCTTTCCATCTGGCAAAAATTCTGCTCAAGAAAGGATTGTATACAAATCTGTTTCTCGTTTAGAAATTTCTAAGTGATTTTCTGTGAATAGTGAATGAAGTAATTAGACATTATTGGAAGAACACTCGCTCATAAATTTTAAATCATTTTACTTCATACATGTACTAGGGACCTGTACTCCAAAGAGAACACAAACACCAGAATACCTGAATTTAAATTACATTATAAGCAACAATTATGGAATAGGGTGTCCTACCCTGCTCTTACATATGCCACAGTGAAGCAACAAAGCATGACACAAGGGCCATTAAAGGACACATATTGCAACAATTAGCAGCAATACTAAAAAAGATCTGTCTCTGTATAAGGATCTCCTCAACTCATCTGCAGCAAATTTATCAACATGATGATTCCTGTCTTCCAGGTCACCATATCAGTAAAATCCTATTGATGTTCCTGACAATGACAAGAAGTCTCTTATTATCAGTTGTACTATTTCTCCTCCTTTCTGACATTTAAAAGTTAGAAAAATTTTACAATACATAGCAAAGTTATGATCAATAGTAGTAACCAAAAATGCAAGAAAGCTCCCGCAGTATTATGCTAAACTTAGGGACTGTGGTGGCTGAAATTTCAATGGATAGTCTTTTTTAGGACATATGAACAATTCTGCTGAAGTGTGCAGTGTGATGTTTAGGCCTATTTATTAATTTGTATTTTGCATGAGGGAATTTAGTAACTGGCTGTGAAATATAACTGCATTGTAATCTTACATTTGCTAGATACAGGCAGTCTCTTTCCAGCTATTTATAGAGAACATAATTCTAATAATCTCATTTGCCTTTAACTCAGTATGGAGTATCCTTCTGTCTTTTATACAGGAGAATGTCATTCAGACTAACCTTTTTTGTATGGAACTTCTGTGTTTCTGTGTCTGGGTCAACTAGCCACAGGCCTGCAGGTCAGGAGGACTCTGTGCAATTACTATTTGCTGTGATCATCAGAATTCAGTAAAATGAACTACTGAAATCTCAAATCTAGGAAACCAAGGTCACCTTATTACCGTTAAAACAATGGAAAACAAGGGATTTCTGCGCTATGCTTACCTGTCATTCTACCAAATTCCAAGCACTGCAAGCAGATCAGCGATCACAATTGCTTCAATACTTTTCTACCTGCGGTATAGGATTATGGCACTCTTTTTCCTACAGCACAGGCAAAGAAAAAGTACTATTTCACCTCACAGAAACAGTCTAAATTTACTATCCAGATATGCCAGAAAACGTACAAAAACTTCTTACGGGACAGCTGATGGATTCTTCATTTCTAGCAGTAGCTTTGTTCCTTTGTACCTTTTAGCATGTGGCTGATCTCTAATGCTTAGCTCTTCTAAGGGAATTGATGATAGTTTCAACCACATAAGTAGGAATTAAAAAAATAAAAGTCAACTAATTCATAAACATACACTCAGTGTAAAATCCAGACAAAATCAGCTCGTGTACGCTGTTTCTTCTCTTTACTAAGCCTACTCTTACATTTGTTGTGGCCTATTCTTCTTAGTCTCTCTTCAAACAGGGGTCTTTCCATAATCATAACTGTTTCTGCCTCCATGTCTGGACTTTGATAAACAGATTGTACTTACTCTTATTTCATCTGTCTCCTTTATGATAGGTGTTAATAGCTCAGCAATAAAACTGTTTCTAGCGATGAACGTGTATGAGCCACCATAATTTCTCATGCCTTATTGGCACTTCAACAGTGGATCTTAAAGGAAAAAAAAAAAAAAAAATCAAAGACCAGACAGTCTGAATTTAATTCAGAATCTACTTTGGCAGGATTCTCAGAAGTACATGCTTACAGTTTCAAAAGAATACAGCAGCGGTGACCATATTGGCTAACATGCCTCAGACAGAACAAAACCATCAAATCTAAATGGATGACTTAGTGTGAAGTGAAATTAAAAGAGCCATCAGTGCTTGTTCAAAGATAATTTACGCATTTGCCATTTATTCTGAATACATCTTTGTCAATACCAATTTCCCACTTTAATGCTCTAAATCGCAAGTACCACATTTGCAGTCACTGATTTTTTTAATTCTTTTCTGAAGAGATTTAATTGTGGCAAGAATGTATTTTCATGATTCAGGCCAGCCATCTACAGTATTCTATTCATATGGAATGGAATAGAATATTTCAGTTGGAAGGGACCTACAATGATCATATAGTCCAGATGGATGCATGATTATGAATTGTAATCTATAAGGCATCAGTAACACCATAACTGCTGTTTAAAAAGGTGGTTAATTTCTTAGCACGTGTGACCTTATTACACCAGACAAGTATCAGACACCAAATAATAAAATGCAAACCCAACAGTTCTCAATACCAGATTAATCTGCCATCCAGAATTTAGAAGCTTCTTTGACAAAATCACTAAATTCATACTGTCCTTTTTGAGAATTCAATAAGAGGAAGTGTGGTCCTGTGTAATCCATAGTTAAAGTGTATTTTGACAGTGGCAGATCATGCCCTGCCCAGATTACCCCAAGCTATTTACAGCCTCATTGCTCCAGATGTGGAAGGCGGTTGCATTCTAATGGGAGCGGCATATAATTGGCATTGCAATTTAATAAGTCAGACAACATCAGCATTAATTTGGTCTCAGTTTAGATGGCAACACATGAATTAAAATCATGGATAAATCATCCTGTGCCAGAACAAATTGGTTGGTCACTCCTGAAGATGTTAAGCGTGAGTTTGCATGACAAACATTGAAGAACAGTTTTCCTGTGAAAGGACATGATCTTGAGTATCACCTAGAAAGTTTTTTGAACAAATTGCATCCACAATGTCTTTGATTTCATTTTATCCCTGTTTTCATTGATCTGTGCAACTGCTATTTCAGAGCAATGCTAAAATTGCAACAGAGCAGTTGCACATGAACTGAATGACAGAAGCTCTCTACAAGCTTTCTATTTAAAAACTCATAGAAGCCTTAAAAAATAATTGCCAAGTTCAGCATACAGGGGTCATACCTTTGTCCTTAATTACATTCCCCCACAATAACACAATTTTGCCATTCCTTTCGGCTCTATACAGGAAACATGGCAATGGTTTGGAAGGAGTTCCCCAATGTTGGATGACAAAGTAGACTCCAGTGAAATATTACACCAGCATAATTTAGAGCTTTTATTGTTACTTTCAGAGGAGATGAAGAACTAATTTAATATCTGGACCTTAAATACAAAGTTGTTGATGATATTTCCAAATTTTAATGCATGTTTATCTAAATTTAAACTTACTAATTATATAGGGATTTGAATGGCACCTTCAAGCTGTACTTCTAAATCCTGTTAAACCACAATGCAAAGCTATGCTTGTATTTAAAGACCAAATATATATATATATATCAGGTATCTGGATTCTTTCTTCACTTTTGGATTTCCAAATAAGCTGGTTTGTAAATGTTGGACATCTATGAAGAAAAATAAAATCTACTGCACAGTTTTGGAATAAGCAATAACTTTCTATGTCCTGCCATTTCATAACTAAGGATTATTTTTTAGACCCAGAGTAGTCCTGGCAAATTCCATATTTTTGTCATTGCTAGCTGTAATTTGGACACATCAAGGGATCCTATTTAGTGAAAACTCTACTGGTATCTGTCAGATCAGCTGCGACATTATATCAGTGTGTCATTAAAACATAAGCTTTATGTTTTATTGGACATCTTAAGCTGGTATGTGAAAATTAAGTTAGGTCTGGGATCATGGACCTGGTCAAGGAATGGTACTTCAAATCCCATTCCACCATCACAAAAGTAATAATTTTTAAGGAAAACTTTAAAAAATGGAATTCTCAACTACTTTTTTTTTTTTTTTTTTTTTTAAATGCCCTACATATAAAGAAATAGAAGAAGAATCTGGAAATAAAATATATGTTCTTCAGTGATGACTTCTTTTCATCCTCAAGGAAAAGGACTTCAGTGAAACTTTTCTGGGAGGCCTCACAGCTGAAAGAGATATGAAATGCATAGACTGCAAAGCACAGCTGGAGTAAAGGCATGAGCACACGAACACATTATCACCAATTTAGCTAAGGCAGCCATTTGCTTTCTCATGATAAATGTAAAGTAACAGGACCTCATAAATGGTTACTATGCCAAAGTAAGGTTTTCCAAGTGGATATGACCAGAACCAAGTACAAACTCTCACAGCCTCATGCAGTGCAGTGCCTGAGCTGGAGCGTAGATGTGCAATTGTATCACTGCTACTTAAACCACAGAGAAAGCTGCATTTGGTGGACTCCAAAGGCTTTGGAATGACACAGAAGTGAGTGCAACTGCATTCACTCAAGCTCTAAGCCTCTAACATATTTTTACTTCATGTAAACTATGCCATTCTCAATCAACTGTTTTTTTTTTTTTTTAAATCTCCTTATAAGCTGGCTATGATTGAATGCATGACACCCCCTAGGCAAAGACATCACGTTAGAGTTACAGAGGTACTTATCAAAACTCTCAGTATTAAGGTTCTGTCCATGGTATAACAATTTTCTTGAGGAAAACATTATATCTGAATATTCAGCTGATTTTATTAAATCAGTTCTCCTAGGCCATGCTCACATCCTTAGGGGTGTTTGATTTTCATGAACATTTGAGTGACTAACTTATTGGCATGCACATTTGTGCAAAGTTAATCTCAAAGCACTATGCACCAGTATTTGCAAAAGGAAAGTAAAATCCACACACGAAAGTACTTGCGCTGGAAGGGTTTACTGCTGTGGGACTTATCTGATTTACCACAAAATCCTGACCTCCAGCAGTCAATACCTACTGAACTACTTGTGAGCTCCAGAGTTCAAAATTACTTCAAAAACTTTATTTTTTAAACTATGAACACCATTTTTTTTAAAAAAAAATCTGTTCATAAACAACAACCAGAGAAAAAGACTTAAATTTTATAGTAAACATATTCACTATTTAGCTCCATCGAACTTCAATTATAATTTTAGTAGATAGTTTTCACGGAGAATCATATTTGTATAAGTTTATTGGACAGGGTTTTTCCTGTTAACTTTTTGCATAGGAACAATATAAATCCAATGTTAGTTCCAATGACAACTGTGCATGCACTTTATCCTTCCTTTCCTTCCACATCAGCCCCCTTAAGACAGATTCATTTTTTCCTCTCCAGAATAGTGAAGTAGCAGGTGATAGTTATGGAAAATACAGCTTTATTCAATTTATTGAGTGAATCATTGCTTCTCTGGTTCATTAAACTTCTCTGTAAGAAAATTTAAATTCATATAAATTTTTCTCCATTTTCAAGTACACCTTCCAGTTGTGTTGCTCATCTACTTTCAATATAAAAGATGAATTAAAGCATTAATCTATGCAATCATCTTCTAAGGGAAGTAATGATAGTCTCATACAAAATTCACTGTATAATGCTGTAATCACATTTTGAAGAATCTCTCATAAAATAACATTGAGCTGAGGAAGGAACAGACCTTCAACAGTTGTCCTTATAGGACTTGACTTCGCTATTATTTTTAGAGTTGCAGTTGCTAAACTACATTGAAACAGATCCTTGCTTATATTTCCACTTCAGAATTACCCGCTGTGGACAATGTCAGGAAACATGTAAAGTAAAAATAAAAAAAAAAAACCCAAACATGTTAGAGGGATCAAACCAAAGTTTTAGACAGGCTTCATATTCCTACATGAAGATGCTTCTACTTATCAATGTAGGATTTGTAAGAAAGGAAGAAAACAACATATTAAGTTCTGCTTCCTTGCTTTTCTGTGGTCAACGGACAAGCTGAGTTTATTTTCAGTTTTTAAAAAGATAATAAAATAGTCATGTAAGAAACGAACTTAGGCCCATTGTTTGGAATGGAATCATCATACCAAATATTAAAGATATGACCACATTTCTCATTTTTGAAGGTATGTTGCTATTACTTTTACTACTGAAAATGAAAGACTGAAAAAGTTCAGGAAAGAACTAGGCTCTTCTCTCTTTAAAATCTGCATGGAAAGAAGTGGTAGGGAGATCCCAGTATTTGGCTTCTCCTGAATCGAGGAGGCATATAAAATAGAGAATCTGAAAGTAACCTGGACAGCTCGTTAGAAGAATGCCTCCAGCACTCCTGTGCTGCTCTGCCTCTGTAAAATCTTGCACTCACGCACAGCAAGTGCCTCAGAAAGCAGCATGTCAGTGGGATTATTGGGTAGGCAGAAACCTCGCCTGGGGAGAATTGTACCCTTTTTTATTCTTTTTAGAATGTGATGTGCAGGGCTTACAAAAAATAGACCTGAAGAAAGGAGAGATGCTAACCTGCAAAAATGTGAAAGAAAATAAAAGGCGCTCTGGGAGCCAGCACAAAACACAGAATGAGCGGAAGATTTCTTATTCATATACACGAACATGGCTACATTTCACTTCCTTCCCACACAACTATTCCACTTCTCTCTGTATTCCTACTTAACAGGCAGACAGTCTCCTGGGAATCCTCCCTCCAGGAGCTTGTAAGGGACATTATAAGTTTCCTGACCTTTACACTTCTCTGCTTCAGGGTCTCACATCACAATTATCAGATCTTTAGTCAAGGACTGGAGGCTGCCAGTCAGAGCTAGTTAACACCACTCCATCCATCCAGGTCAACATGGAATACTAACAAATTTTAATTTTCAGGCCTAACACAGACATCAGAGCAAAGCCAAAGACTGTTTCCAATACAACATGGCAGAACATATCAAACTGTTGTCCCAAGTTCAAACTTTACATCTGATTTTTGCATTTGAATACAATTTTCAGGTCAAAATTTAAATATATCTAGGACAAAGAGCAATTTTCATTTTGATACTTTGCAAATACTTGATTTCTTGTGATTGAAATCTGACTTGCTTATCTTATTTGTTTGCCCACATGAATTCATCTATGACAACTCCAGTGTATCACTTATAATAACTTCCAGCTACAGTTAAGGTCAAACAGTTTGTCATTACAGGAGTAGATGGTGAAAGGGAGTTGGAGGGAGACAGATAATTAGCTTCTCTCCCCTCCTATTCTGTCCTTCCAATTTGCATCTTTTTCTTCCTTGGATCTCCCCCCTGCGTCTCACCCTGGCAGACAGCCTCACCATGTGAGCTCTCCTGACATGGCATAGGGAGAAGCTCCGGGACTGAATGTGTTCACATCGGGGTCATGTCCTTCCCTTTTCACTGTTAGAAGCATTTTTAACAGATGCTCTTAATATTTAAATAGTATTTCTTGTAAATATAAAAAAAATGCACATTTTTCCTTTGGGGAAAAAAAAACCCCATATTTGGATTAAAAGTAAGGCTTTATTATTTCAAAATTTGTCAAAGGGAAAAAGAAAAGAAGTCCATTAAGATACATTACTCCTACTGTATACAAAATTATCTATATTTCAGCTTATTATTTCTCTTTTGCCATTGTAAAAAAGGTCCTGCCTTGAACCATTGACTTCGGCCTCACAGGTTAATTAATCCATTGCTCATGTGTACAATTAGGCAAATATTAGTGGGAGGTAGTAGTTAGCTTGCCAGATAGGTATGTGCCAAAAAGAGGAGTTCAATGTCCCCCCTCCATTCTGGGTGTCCATCTAGATGCTGAAAGAACTGAGACAAGGAAGCAGCTATCAGGGTAGATTTATATTGGGGAAAAAAAAAAAAAAAAAAAAAAAAAGGAAAACCAAAAATTGCAGGCACCAGAACCTGCAAGTTAGGGCTTGAACCTAAAAATTAGATACAAACAGTTTAAGCCTTCATGCTACAGGTTTTCCTCACAGTAACTGTAACCTCCAATGAACTTAGTTTTGACTACTCATGACCCTTCCTGGGAGTCTCTAGGTCAGAAGACTGGAGGAGAACAGAAAATACTACTCAATGAAAATTCAGAGATAGCAGATGTCGTAAAAAGCTACAGTTAATATCTATTGACATATTAGTGTTCAGAAGCTTTGCAAAGATTAGGCCATACCTGGCCCTTGAGCCTGTGGCAACATCAATGGATGTTCCGCAAAGATTCCTGCCTTTAGCATTGTCATCCTTTATCTTAGTAAACATCAAAATCTGAGCACAAAAGACAGAAAATGAGCTATTGATTTTCCAGTATTGTCTTAACCTGCAGCTTAATTGAAGGTCAGTATATGTATTCCTGTCAAAGACAGGATTTTGCTATTCATTGTGGGTGTCTGACACACAACTCTCCTCAAGAGGGAGAACACAGACACTCTTTAGGCAGTCCACAAAAGGAGAATACACCACCCAACACTTTCAAACATTCTCTAAGGAAAATTGAGGCATGGAGAAGACAAACTGCAATGTAATTCTATTAGATGTCAAAAGCTTTACAGAAAAGAAGGGGGAAGAGGGAGAGAGAAAGGAGAGGGAGGAACAGAGACAGGGGGAGAGAAAGGGTCAGAAAGAGATGAACAGGAGTTTGTCATTATAAGACAACAAACGAATTGTCTCTTTAGAGGAAGTTGATGTCTGCCTCTCTGTGTTGTTCTCTCACTAAGGGATGTAAACCTGCAAATTCTTCTTTTCCTAACACTGCAAAATAACAGCTTTTGTGAATAAAAGTAGCTTGCTTTATTAGATGACAAATGTAATACGATAGTAAAACAGAAGTTGTCAGATAATAGATAGGAAAGAAAATCCACACTTTCCCTCATATTGCTCTTGCTTTATTATCCTTCACCATCCTCCTCTCATAAAGTATCAGATTTTGCCATTTCATCTGTCATTCAAGAAAGTTGTAAAGATTTTCTCAAAAAAGACAAAAAAGAAAAAAAACAAAAAGGAAAGATAGGGGGGAAAAAGAAGTAGATACTTCTATTTCCAAGACTTTCCAAATAATTTATGAAACTTGTTATTTTCATCTGTCATTAATCTACTTTCAGTCTCTTTCTCCTCCACCTTAAATGAATTAATTTTCTCCTATATCAATCAACCTCATCATAGACTCCTCCTGCTTCCACTCTAATGACTGAAAACCTGGAGAGATGAGCAAAGGAAAAAGCTTTATGGTTATTTAGCTTGACATTGCAGTGAAGCTCCTCAGTTAGTGACAATCAACCTAAAATATTTTGGTAAAATCAGGTAGTCCTGTAAAAAACCTCAATTTCTGTCAGTATAAGACTTTCCGAATGAGCTTTAGACTGTTGTTGGAGGATGACTTGCATGATCACAAGGAGTCTGAGCAAAACCAACATTATGTCATTCACATTTAATTCTTAAGATTTTTGCAGTTGGGAGATCATAAGGATACCTGGCCATACTAAAACTTTTAAACATGGATTACTTGGTGGTGGATGAACTGACTGTATCTATTTAACTGTTATTTGCTCCAGAATGAATGTATGCAAGAGCATATAAAGCTGATAGCTAGTAACCGTTCATATTCGAATTTTCAAAGCTTTTGTGTTAGGGTTTAAAAAAATTAGTTGATTTAAATGGATAAAAGTAAACCTAATCACAGCCACTGAGTAACATTTCAAAAATCTTAAGTGGTCTAAAAGTGTCCCCTTGGAAAACTGAGTTCTGAAGTCCCGGAAGGACAAAAGGATTAATAAATTTTAAAAGTACTAAATATCTTCAGACAGCAGTGTTCCATGGCCATACATACCAAAATAAAAAAGGCAGATGATTTATTCAGCAAGCAAGAATTTGTTTTTCATATCATGATTTTATTAAAGTCACACTTTTCATTTGACCTCCAACCATCTTTGGACCTTTCCTGGCTCAGCTCTTTGAACAAAGATTGAATGGATTGCACTGTACATCTTTCATAATGAGATTATCATACTGAGTTTGTCATTGCAGATTCTGATACCAAATTCTTGCTATCATTTATGATAGCTAGCATATGTTTTTGAATGCTTATTAACTAATAAATCTGTTCCTTCTTTTAAAAATATATACGCGCTAGTCTTTCATTAGAAGGGCTCCAAGTATGTGGATTTGTATGCAAACCAGTCAGAGCTACATCTACAACATGCATCAGGATTCTGGGGTTTCTAGCGCATAATCTTGTGCTTAGACTACTGCCATAAAGCATGCACAATGATGTGGAACAGCACAAGAGATACAGTAGCAGGTGTATGAGATTGGAGCATTACTCACAACCAGCAAAACTTATGCGTCAGCTCTGGTGAGCATCCTAAATGAGTGCTAGTAAAACCTTTTGTATAGCATCTTCATGTACGCTACACATCCTCATACTACAAGGAAGTATTTTATGACCATTTGAAATAACTTAAACAACTTAACATTCTGTATTTATAAATGCAAGAGACAATTACCACAAATTGCTGAGGGATCAAGAAGTTGTTTCAGGTTATTCTCTAAAGGGATAAGAAAAAGAATTTCAGCTGTATGTAAATAACTGAAAAGGATAAGGTTCCATTTCTGTAAGTCAAACCAGGAAGAACAGTGGGATGCAGCTGAGTAAATTTAAAATACTATTCTAAGATATAGACACCTCAAAGAGGTGTTTGAAGTACAAATAGTGAAGTATAAATACCACTGTAAAATATGGTAAAATGAGGTTGTTCTGGAATAGGAGGGTCAGGAAAGCAGAGTCTGCTAAATGAGTGAGGATTAGAAATTCTTGGTGTGTTCATCCCAGAATAAAAAGGCTTCACAAAGGTAGGGTTCCTACAGGTTCAGGAGGGTGATAGACGCCAGAGAAGTAAATACCAGAAGAATTAGCATCTTGGAAGAGCAAGTAGATATAAATCAGCAATGAATAAGTCTTCTAAGATGTTAGAAGGTTCCCAAGCAGTAGGAGAGGGAGTTCTTCAGTAACTTAGTAATGGTTTATACATTTATGATTTATTTTTTTAGTCTAGACGTTCCAATGATGCTTTCTAATCAATATGCTGTTACATTAGAAATCCACTACAATGAAAAAAAATGGCAGCATTACTAAAAAAAACCACCCCAAATATCAAAGGCTAACTGACAGTGATTTAATGAAACCAAATATAACCCAAAATGCTTTGCTTCCCAAAGTTTGGAAAATATTTTATGAACATAAAAAGAAGAAAATGTCTTCCCCTCCCCCAAACAACACAGCGATCATTTTGATACTGATGTGATTAAAAAACCAAAACCAAACCAAAAAACCCAACCCCATTTTGGATACTGTTGAATTAATTGTGTATGTTCAAAACAGAAAAGAGAATCTAACTTTCTTCCAGCTTTCTTTGAAAGTCTCAGAAGCCTTATTAGTCTAAGAAAAGTTATCAATGAATAGAGAGAATGGAATCCATCATGAAATTCCTAAATTTTGCTATTTTGTCTCTACATAAATATACAGAGATAAAGCGCCTACCTCTATTTCTGGAGGAGGAGGAAATGAAAGCAATATTTTAACTAGGAAAGGTATACCTTAGGCAACTCAGACTATTAATCTCTTCACTTGTAGCATTTCCATCATCTCCAAACAGACACATTTTTCCTACCTTAATAGCTATTTATTTTCTTTTTCATTTTTGTTTAATAATTCTTTATACGTCACACACACCATACACAATTGTGAAAACAAAAAAGACAATCACAGGCTTTGAATGTGTTTATCTGTGTTTCC
>NW_009258414.1:3849581-3879831 GCF_000687185.1 Egretta garzetta | reverse complement strand
AACCGTTATCATGCTTATTAATTTACTTTTTTTTTTTTCTAAATGAGTTCTACTAGAGGTGTCGTTTTAAATATTAAGGTCCAAATCCTGCTTCCAGGAAGATGAAATAAATTACTCTACTAGAACTCGTTCACTTTTGCTCTGATTATCCCATGTATTTCTTTGTTGTTGTTCTTCATATAAGGTAGCTGCCTATACTGGATATGACATTCTGGACTGTTTCTTTATGCTCTCTCATGCCAGAGAAGGGAAATGTTTCTCTTACTTTTAGTTTAGTTTACCTTACTTTTAAATGAGTGTTTTATTTCAGAGAGCATTTCTAGTCCAGTGATAACAGGGTTTCTCAGCCGGTCTTCAGAAAAGAGCATTGTACAATAAGATTATTTGATTTCAGACCATGTCTCAAAAATAGTATATAGAGTACCTGATATCCATAAGACCCATAGCTTCAAGGGTCAAAACTGAGCCATGGAAAAAGTCCCTCCTTTTAAGCAGCAGCTTACACTGAGCAGTGCAGCATGGAGAAAAGAAGATTTCAGAGAGTATACAGATGATGTAAAAACATGACAAACCAGTTTGGAAATGCTTTCATACTTCCTAAATGACTGTCTGTGGTCTGAATTATTCCTGTAGCTATGACAGCTGTGAGTCATACTCCTTAGTAAATCACAGCCAACTTCTTTAGACAAAGTTAACTAATGCTACGGAAACAAAGCAAACTGAGAACAAACCCCTTCCTAAACACCTGAACACCTTCACAGCTAAAAAACATGAAGTTCTGCGTGATGCCATAAACTTGCAGCAATTCCTTTCACAGCAGGAATTTAATCTAAATAGAATACTTCATCTCATAATATTCCCCTGATGCAATATTAATTCTACTGGGATTTTGTATTGCTTCTTTTGAAAAACACCTTTTTTCTTCTTCCCCCCCCTCTGGTCCACATTGAGAATTGTGATTACTACAGACAGCAGTATAAATTGGCATTGCAGTGGAGACTTAGCTGCACATCTTTCTGGCTATATTTATAACCCACCACCACCTGTATATTTTGGATGTAATACAATGCATACAGCACTACAGCGAGATTCTCTTCGGAGACTTCAGTCACATACGAGATTGCCTGTGTTCTCTTTCCAGGTTCACAACTCTTTACAGTAATTTGTGACAGTGGGATTAACCCGTAGCATGTATTTCCTGAATTATCATAATCATCAGTGTTTTTCTGCCATCCAGAGAGCCCTTTTGCCTCCTTTGTTATTACATTATGTAAACTAAAGATTGAATGGCCCCACCTCAAGTCAAGTACTCTATTACTAAGTAACTAGTTTATATGTTTTTGAGGAGTACTGGAGAACACAGAGAACTGACTTGTAAACTACACAACAAAACAGAGAAGCTTAAAAACATAAAGTATTTATCTTTTCAAGTAAAATACAGCCGAGATAGAGAAAGCAAGCTGTTCTCCAAGAGGTGGACTTCAACATATAAACATTCACATTCTGGGCTGAAACTTGGGAGTTACAAAATGACAACCACACTGGAATGCAATCAGTAACTAGAGAATATGATCTAATGAAGAACCAAAGTACTAACCTGATTTTTTTGTCCTAACAAAGCTTATAAAATCATTCTGTTCCAGTATTATAAAAATTCTGCTCATATGCCATACCTTCACAGTGGGAGTCTGTTTTTTTTTTCTTTTTAATTACTAGAAAGCTGGAAACGACTTGACTTCCCAAGAGAAAAAGGACTTGAAACTCAGCCAGCCATCTACAAGTGATCCTACAAAGACAGCACAAGCTACATTTCTATACCACGATCAAAAGCCTAAAAGAAATGACTGGAAATGCACTGAATTTAGAAGTTCCCATTTCCTCTTTTAGACACTGATACAAAAATCATAGATGCTATATTTTGCAAATACCTCTGCAAAAATTGATAAATTATATACACTTAAACTAACATTCTCATCTTTTATATCTATTTTTTTCCAGTTAATCTTTTTAATTACATTTATACAAGAGAGCTTTTACATTTATACTTTTTTTTTTTTACTTTGAAACAGTTTCAGGTTTACTCAGTTCGGTTTTTTTTCTATTTCATCACTCCTCTTTGACTTCCCCTTTCCTACCTCCTAACTTCATAGAACCTTGTATCTACCACATATTCTTAAGTTCAACCTTTTTGCTCAAGCTTTCCAGCGTACTTTTCTGCACCATTGCCTTCAGCATGGGCTTGTTTTTGCCTGGTTGAATTCATTAGGGGTGTTTTATAAACAACTAAGTATAAGCACCTAAGAATACTGGATTTCAGAAAGAAATCCCAGCCTGAACAAATTTAGGGAGGGATTTCTCAAATCTTGAGCAGTTGGAGTTTGGCCACGTAGAACAGTCTGGTCTCCCTTCACAGCTGTACCAATAGGAGAGTCAGATAAGCCAAAGGGAGGGAATGGTGAATGTCTGGTACCTCATACTCCTTTTTTAAAACACCTTTTAAAAGTACATAGTTGTAATATTTGAAACAAATATTGTTTCAAAGTAAAAATAAGAAAGTACTCTGTCTAGATAAGACAGTTAATGAAGCAGAAATATACATTTTGTAGTATTTTCTAAAGGGGAAAGTTTCTCTTAACAGTAAATAAATTTGAGTGAACTCCTGCACAGAGTAATAGTAGGGCATTGCCCCTAACTAATGGCACTCGGGGAGCTGGGGGGAGAGAAGGGTGGATTTATTTTATTACTATTTATTTATACAGACTCATTCCTTGAAACATTTGTTATATAGTAAATATCAAGAATGCTCTCAGGTGCCTGAGGGGATAAAACTTGGCATTAGTAGTTCTAAAAGGGGGAGGAAAAAAAATCTTTTTACTTTAAGAAAGAATAGTTGAGAAATCAGACAATAGAGATTTCATCTTAGCTCATATGTGCAAAGCTTTGGACTTTTCATCATCTGTAGGTGTTTTGGAGCAAGTTCACCAGTAACTCTCCGTACAGTCTCTCCCACTAAGCCCCCACAATCTCCTGTTGCACAAACAGAACAGAAAATACTGCTGTGTTAGTTCAGTAGATTGTCTGTGCTTTTTAACTCTTCCTAAGGGATGTCTGTGTGTTTGATACCTCCTCTCTCTTTGGCTTTGTTCATTAAAGTCTGTGTCATATGAATATCACCTATTTCACTTTATTACCCAAGGGTAGTTGACTATTTCTAAACTAAGATCTTCAGAAAGACTTCGGTATAAAAACCCCATAGGTTTTGTAAACAAACGTAAAAACGATTCTTGGTCTCAAAGCAAGAGTTTGTATTGCTAACAAATATTTTACATCCAAAAAGAATAGAAAGTTCCTGATGAACTTCAAATTTCAAATAATTCAGTGTAGATAAATTCCTTGGAGTTCAGAAACATATACGTTTTAGGCGAGTCAAGGCACTGTACATGAAAAAAAAAGTTACGTATATTCAATATTGCATCTTCATATATATGTTTTTTCTTAGCTTTTCTTTACTCGTAAATTGTGTCCCTTCTAAAAATAAACCAAACTTTTCAGACTGCTTTATTTGATTGCTGAAGTGGCCTTTTTTATTTAACAGAGTTTTTTTGGGTTTTGCGGTTTTTTGGCAAATTTCCTTTGAAACATTTTGCATAATTCTATCGTACCAATCAGCCTAGTTGTGTTTCTTACACTACTGAAACTCTGGAAGAAAAAAACCTGTTTGTGAAATGCCTAATCTAGAAGAAACTTAAATAAGATGCTGTAGCATGTTAAACTGTAACCCTGCTAAAGCTTTCATAGAAATATGACAGGTGTCAGCTAGTGAGGTGCAATATTGGCAATAACTTCTTTGTATCCCCATTGAATTGACAAATATTAAAGGAAAGAAAAAACAGAGAAATAGCTTTGAAATTTCACAGATTTTGTCCACAAGATTCCTGGTGAGTAGTGTTTTGCTCATACAGATGCTCAATGAAATCAGCCCCTTTTCATGACGTTTTAGCCAAGTGAAAGATGAGACATGGGTGGAGAAAAACCTGCAAAAGTCCACTGATCATTTCATTATTTTATTGCAAAGATTCAGAAATGCCAGAAGGAAGTTCAATACATTAAATGCAGTTTGGTTTTGTGATACCAGTTGTACAATGTGCATAATCATAGGGGCTGCTACTATGTAGCTAGCTTATATTTTCCCCTTTATTCTGTTAACTATTTTTTAAGAATTAAAACCAAACCAATCTCTGAATCTGGGTGGGAAAATTAAAACTAGCTGAGGGAGAATTTTTCCATATTGTAGAAGAAATTTCAGAAAGCAAGTACAGATTAGCTAATAGCTATATAAATGAATTATTCCAGTGACTACTACTTATAGGATATATTTCACTGACTGCTGCCTCAAAAATTTTAAAATATTGTAATTAATTTTACCAAGATCTTTTCTTCAAACCAGCAGTATACTGAGCTACAGTTTTAGGGGTTTATGGGTTTGAGGATTATTTTTGGTGTACTACCTAGAATATATTGAGTGCTTGTGTCATTGTAATTGAAAGAGTGAAATTAGAGAAGAGACATATGTTACCAACAGAGTTCTTAGAAAAAGATCTTAATACAATATTTAGCTAAATGCTATGCACAATCAATCACTTAAATACCTTTTTCATCTATTACACATTTCTTGTGCAATTCAAAACAACCTTTCCAGAAACGTTAACCTTTTCTTCTCATCTTCGCTGTATCTTAAGGTTCTTGTTCCCTAGTACCTTTACATCAGCAGAGACACCAAAATTATGGTTATGTTTTTATTAAAGTGGCAACATTAAAATACATCTCCATAGATAACTTACACAGGCACTCCTCACAAGTGAATATATCGGTTAAAAACCCTAGTTATTTTTAAAATGCTCAGTGCTTTTCTGTGCATTATATCAATCCCTCCAAAGTTTATTATTTAATTATACATGGTTTCAGTCCTCCGTATTCAGTCTTAAGTAAATAAATAAGAAGCTGAAACACTATACTTTGAGCCAATGCAATAACAGAAGTAGATGCTTTTGCTCACTCAGCCTATATTGTATCTTGATACCCGATTTTCTCATTTTTGCTGTACAGGCATTACAAAGTGATCATCATCAACACTCACTTTCTGCCTGGGGTTTGATTTTTTATTAATAAAGCATAAACAGAGTATGTTCCAGCCTGTTGAAACTTGGCTTTTCAGGCAGTTTGGCTTACAGATTTATCTAGTTCACACACAAAAAAATCTTTTTTTGAGAAAGCCAATTCCAAACTACACTTAGGTGGGCAAGAACCAGCTGCCTGGTTACCTGCTCCACCTTGACCTTTATGTTATCATACGTGACCTCCAAAGTGTGTTACTTCTTAAAGACATGGTCAAGCCCACTGCTTGTACAGTACATTATATTGACTGAACAAAATATAGTCACCCCACTTAAGAGATTGTCTGAGCTGCAATGCTTTTAATGCCAGCCATGAGGTATTAGCAATTCTGGGGCAAAGCATTTGGAAGCATAGAGGAGGAACATAAATATAATTAATGTTTAGAGGTCAACCCTGTTCCATGACTTTACATTCACTCTGCACTGAAATGCCAATGTTCCCCTGCTCCTGCACCCAGTTTATTACAACCCTTTTCCAGTATCAAAAACTTTCTGAAATTCAACTCTATGGTCCTTACAGTTGCACCTTAAACACAGCATAGTGTATCAGGAAAATGCATTATTGGCACTTCTCTGACATTCATCTCTAAAAGAACAGTAACCCTTTTACACATTAGTATTATGCCAAAGCATGAAAAAAAAAAACCCCTTAAAAATATTAAAATAGTAAAATAACTCTGTTTTTCCCAGTGATATTGTCTCTGTTTAACATGTTCAGGGTAGGTAATTGTCCAGGACACAACCTCATATCTGTATGGCAACTATCAAAGATAAAAGCCGTGTATAAGAAGGGTTTCAGTGTAGCGTTCACTGAATATCTATTTTTAGTGCTGACCTACCTGTAAAATGTGATAGCGAAACTTTTACCGCACTATTACTTAACACATTTATAAAATGCTTTGAGAAGTGCAAAAAAACCTCATAAAATGAGGTCTCTATATTTTACAGATATCAGACAAATTCTGAAACCTATTTTCCTTTTTTTAGGTGGGGGAAGATTTTTATTTAATCTTTGACTTTCATTGAGGAAAAGCCACTAATGGAAAAAAATATTTCTCAAGTGCTCTAATCACAATTATCTGTAGCTATGAAGCTTTCTGACAGTTCTTGTGATTTAAAGCACACATAATCTATTGACACTCCTTGGACTTTTGGCAGCCATCAGACTTTCCTGAGCTTGTGCACAACCGTAACAACTGTGTTTGAAGCAACAGCCTTCCTTAAAGTCAGATGGGTCCCCTGCCCAGGCTGCTCCCTCAGCTGATTCACTGGAAGAGAAAGTGGAGGAAGAAAAGTACATCTATTTTTCTTCATATGTTTGGTATTACGTGTTTTACCTAGTACGCAGTGGCAGAGAGGATTTTGGTAGCTCATGCATGAGGCCTGTTCTTGCAGCTGTGCTACACTGATTTGTGACACACTTTGCTTGCTCTCAAATCTCTATCTCAAATCCCACCTTCAACTCCTATGTTCCCTTCCACAATCTCCCTTGAGGCTCCTTAACAGCTCATAGTATCAAAGTTACTGAGGAAGAAACCAGCTGCTATTTCCTCCTGCTCCAATACTTATTAGTTCACTACACAGGAAAACAGGAAAGCAAAATTAATTCTAATATATAACAGCTCATACACTGCCTACAGTTACAAGTCTGCCCATATCTGAAGCAGCATAACTCTCCCATCAAGCACAGGGAAGATATCCAAGGAAAGATAGCTCTTAAGTATGTTCTCAAGCCATCTGTGAACATTTTAAAGTGCGTTCCAAAGCATGCAGGAGACTATGGCATCATTTGTAGTGTAAGCAAAATGCATGGCACGTGGCTGGATGCAAATAAATTCTTTCTGTAGGGAGGTTAGTAGTAATCCAAAGTTTTTTTGAGCATTATTTTACCTGTCCAGAGCTGTGACTGGTGACTATTGGACTGCATAACTCCATGCTTACTGATGACTACTTTGCTCCATTAATAACATCCTGTAGAAAGGTAAACTTTGTGGGCTTTCTTGGAAGCAAAGCCAGCATGGTCCATGCTGATGCTGAAGCTTTCCTCTTTCCATCTTCTATATACAGAAATAATGCATTTGGAGTCAAACAAAAAAAGCCCAAATATATTATTGAACATACTGCTAAGACTAGAAACTTCTGTCTGAATGAATTACTTCCTTTTAGAAACTATGCCAAATTGATTTCTTTAAATAAAGGTTTATTTTAAAGGAGGTCCTGTTATGTTCATTGAGAGTAAACTCTTATGGTAACAGCCTGTCTTTTGCAGTTAATTGCTGCTTGTCTCCTTGGATATCATCATTTGCATAATTGTGATTCTTTTCAATAAAAAGGGATTATATAATCTTGGAGAAGCAAACATCATAAAATTTGAATTTACATGAAATTAAAGGAATAAGTGTTCCATGGTAACAGTGCTATTAACTTCCACCAAAGAATAAAGTCTTTAATATTATAAAGTCAACGTATTTATAGAAAATCACTTAGACTATGCTGCTTCTCAAATGTCATGCAAAATTAAAACATCAGACCATACTTTGAAGCAACATTACTGAAATAAATATTAATGTCAACATTAAAGGTTTGTAATAAGGACATAAGGTTCTCCTGAGGTCAGTTTCACATTTCTGAATTGGAAAATTTGTACCCCTTGTAAGTGCAAACTAAGCAACTGGATTGCAATTTTATAAATAAGAGTAAATTTCAAAGTATATGCCATAGTAAGTTTTCCATGCCTTCCAGTAGACACACTTGCATAACCCACGGTTGCATAAATGAACTGCAATAAGTTGCAGTGAGACTCTGAGGTTATAGCAGAGTTTTTACTGCTGGGTAACTGGACCATTTATACCTTCCTTCTTTATGCCTGGATTAATTAATTGTATTTGTTCTTATTGCCACTAACATTTGAAATTGCCAAGAGCCCATGGCAGGCTAATCTAATTACAAAAGTGCTTTGTAAGCTGAACAAAAAACCCAAATTAGTTCAAAGGTCTGACACTGAAGAGCTACCAACTTAAATTCTCTAACGTTGTCAGTGAATTCTTAAAGAATCCTTTCACAATATATTGTGGCACATTTAATACTCCAAGAATTTAAGTTAGGCCAAACTCCAGCTTAAAACCACAGAACTACTTGCACCTCCTCCCCACCTTGCTTAGCACCATCCAAATTCCCACAAAGTTTCTACTTTCTGTCAAGTCAGCTATGCTTTTGATCTCTTAAGAGAATTTATTTCAATTAAATCCCAGTGACAACCTTGATTGTCATTCACATGTGCAACCTCAAATCAGTCAGTATGGAGATCATCACTGTGGAATGTAACTCGACACAACCAGCTCCATTCTAGAAAGAACAGTCTCAAATGTTGAAGTAAGATGAAGACACAATTCAAAGGAGAACATAAAAAAACCTGATGAGAACAAGCACCTGTAACTTCTTTGAAGGTCAAAAAAATTTGCTGCTCCAGCCTGATAACAAGTACTTTTCCCTTAACCTTTATATAGTTAAACTGGCATAACAGAAAAATAAGCAAGCTAAATAATCTAGATATCATCATGATCCGAGGATGAATGAATACAAGCCTGTTGCCTCAGCACAGCATGCAGCTCTTCGACTCGACACAGAGAGTGACAAGAATTCTCCCTAGAAAAAAAACTGTTGGCCACATATCAAGAAGTCTTTGCCTTCTGGAATATTTTTTAGTTAAAGACTGTTCAGAAAGACAGATAAAATCACATAGCCTGTGTCGCCCACCTTAGTGCTCAAAAAGAGCAACTGTATGTAAGAACCAATGTGGCTGGTTCCTCAAATGGCAAATGCTTTTAACCCAGCAAATCAGAATGCCCCTGCCTACCCTGCTCTGATGTGTCTTCGTGAGGTGTTGGGAAGCTATGAATTGATGTTCACAGCAAAGTAAACAATTTTGTCACAATTCAGTGTACATACTGAAAGAGATATTCAGAACAGTAAAAATAACTGTATTTATTTTAGGCATGAATCTTGGCTAACATAACTGGCTGGGAATATAGACAATGCAGAAAATCAGCCTGCATGTGCTTTGTATTTGCCTTTCTCATTGCAGCCAAATGTTAAATGTTACTGCTTAAAAATAAGCATAAAGGGAAAAATACTAACTAAAGACTGGGTAGGGAGATCCTTTAATCATTCATTCAGGACAAAAAAAAGAAAAAAATTTCTAGTTCTACAACTGCAAAACATTAGAAGACTTCGTTTGCAAAGAAACACTTTTGCAACGTGCAGTAACACAAACCCAGCAAACCAAATTAACAGTAATTCCATAGGTATCCTATCTTTCATTAAGAATAGGATATGGTATAGCAACACAGTAAGAAACAGTTTCTCACTGAGACACAAATTCATATTTAACAAAGCAAAATAAGGAGAAGGAAATTAACAGGCATCTACATCTTGAGATAAGAAAACATTTACAAGCTTAGAAGAGTGACTTCAGATAAAACCCAACAAATTTATGGTATTCGTTACACTGTATTGGAACCCTGGATGCAAAGCAACTTGCATTTATGAAATAATAATATACAGTGTGTTGGAAGTCCTTGGTGAAAGTTAATGATCACAGACATATATTCTGCAACTGTCCAAAAAAGTCTTGCAAGCTATGCTTTTGTTCAGGAAAGTAGTAATACTGGAGATTCCATACAAACCTTACATGGCATAAGGTACACATAACATATAGCCTGTAGCTTAAAAAAGGCGTGGGAAAAAACTTCTGGTTTAATTTACCAATGTCATAATTATTAAATTGGAAATCTTTAAAAATAAAGCAATTTATTTTTAAAAGCCTTGGGATGTTGTTAATGCATACTCTAGTAAAATGGTTTTGTTTTTTTTCTTTGTAGCTAGAAAGAAAAACAATCCCCATCATTGCAAACTGATTTGAAGTGTTTTTCCTAACTTCATCTCTAAACCTGAGATGAGGGCCGGTAGAGGGGGAACAAATGAATGAACAAAACCCCCAGCCAGGCAAACAACAAACCAACAATAACACACTCTCTGGTGAAGCACAGCTTCATTTCTGTAATAACCTGGTACAATCTGTGCCAATGCTGGAAAAGAGACAGAAGAGGCAGACTGGTCTGCTCCCAGAAGTGGAAAGACCAGAAATGGAAGAATTTCTTCTAGAAGTGAAGTACTGAACTAAAGTTACACCTACATATACAATTGTGCACAGCACACCCTGCTCAACAGGAATGGCTGCAGTTTTCCCAAAGACGTGACAGAGAAGTTATCTTGGATTACTACCCTGAAAGTAGTAATTGTGATAAAGGCACTTGCAGCCAGAACTTGATGAGAATGCAGGTATTCTAGTCTTACTTAGATTTTCTCCAACAGACAGAGTTCTTCTGGACAGACTGCCTTCCTTTTGAGTACAGATGGTTGAAATTAAAATAGCTATGACAGTTCATTAACATTTTGGGGACAGCTGCTTTCTGTCTGTCCTTTCTGTCTGGACTGATTTTGTTCTTTGCCAAGCACAGATCAGTACCTCACATAACCCTGACAGACACACTTTGCAACTGGTTGCTGCTGGGAGTCATCGCTGTACCAACGCATAAGTTATACATCATTCCCTGCACTGCCTGGCTCAGACTAGGAGCTGCAGCACAGAAACAGTCATTAGAAAACACATACACAACCACGTATCTTCAAAAGATGTGTATCAAAGTACTTATGAAAACAACTTCAGAAATTGTCACTGTACTATAATATACTAGTACAGTATGATATATATATGTATCTAATACAATACTATACATTTCTGAGGACTTATTCAAATATTTTAATGACATAATGGAACAAGACAACCACTGTTCGCTTTGGTTGAGAAAGGACAGCATTTTTAAAGATAACACTTGCACAAACTGTAGAGAGAAGGACCTAAGGTGAGATATTATAGTGTGTCATCAGAAAACTACCAGATCCACCATCCAAGAAAAAGAGTCACAAAGGGCTGCATTAGAAAGACAGGGAGGGAAAACAAAGAGAGAGATCAGAACAGCTCCACATACACAAATTATATTTAGTGGTGTTTACTGTGAAAGTTGGCAGTTATGTTTCAGGTGATATAGCCCTCAGTGTTGACATAATGCTTGCTATCAGAGTATAACATGTGAAAAAATATTTTCATGTCATAAATGCAGAAAAAGCCATCTTGGCTGGTAGAATAAGTTTATTCTCCTTGTAAAAAGGGAACCATTTTCTCTTAGCTGAAAAAAGAATTCAAGTTTTAGAAGATCCTCCTAGGTATACCTATTTCTAAACATACTCGGAACAAATATGCCTGTCTGAGGATCCATAATTTCCCTTTACATTTCTTTTTGTTTGGTCTTTTATTTAAATATTTGAAAGGGAAATATTCTGATTAAGCTTCATAAAAACATACAGCTTAATACAAAACTTGAAGTCAAAGTAAGCTTTAACATTAAAAGAACCATCTTGTTTCAGCTTCAAATAACTGTTTAGTGAGTATTCAGCCCAAACTGGACTCTATGATCAACTACTGTTGACAAGCCAAACAAACAAGACAAATTAGTGTTAAAACATGTGTCCCCATGCATTTCACTGTATGTTACCATAGAACACATGCCATATAAGACACACAAGCACTGGATCATGTTTTTTCCTACAAGAAAATAAAATACAAAAAAATAATACCAAAATCCCACATACCCGAACCACCAGAACCAAGGCCATTTGTCTGGAAATTTAAACATCCATACCATATCATTATGCTTTAGTCCAGATTCACAAGCTTATGCAAAATATTAGCTGTACATTACATCCTATGTGTGATTTTAAGTCTGGATTCAATAGCTATTAAGAGATAAGAATCAATGTAGAGCGTTCAAATGCACAGCAAGTCCATTATTACATGCAGTCTCTACACACTGCATAGTAGCTGTGTATCTCCCCAACTTCTAACAAGTTAAATACAAGTTATTGCTGCCACCAACAGGATGTTCCTCAGCATATTTAACCTCAATATTTCTCAAATTTGCCTTTCTATACAAACATCTGCATGCTTGCATTCAGTCATAAGGCTACTACTGACGAGATATGAAATTCACAATCAACATTGAAAAAGCTGTACAGCAAATAATTCCATGTTCCCTCGTAAACCTGAGAAGTACATTACTTTTCCTCCTTATGAAAACAGCTTATTGTCATAGGTTCATGTCAATTGCTCTAAAAAAACTGAAAATCCCCACACAAACAACAGAGAGAAAGTAAAGAGAGCCTGTCAAATGGATGAAGGGTTCAATCCTGTGAATACCATAATTCACTATCTCAATTTTTTACAGTAGGAAGAGAGATATACAGAGAGATATATACAGAGAATGCAATGATGGTACAACCATGTTTAGCATAAATCAATTGAATAGAAAGCAAAATTTGGGATGAAAAGCACTGCTGATGTAGACAAGGGGCTTTTCCGTTTCATATTCTCCTATTGGTTTGGCATTGTTCGGCATATATGTGTTTGCTTACAGCGAGAGGGGAGCAGAGGAAGAAAAAGAGAGGCAACTCTCTCTGTGGCATTTCACACAGTAGATGGAGGAATGCTGTACAAGTGACGTTGTCCAAGCTTTTGAGAACAGCAAAGAACATGGCTAAGGAGGTGCCCAGCAAGCCTGTACTGTGCAGATCCCACAAAGGAAAGGAAGATTTTAAAAAATAATAATAATAAAAAAATCATTACAGCTGTTATGATACACTGGTAAGTATCACCACTGGCCAGATGATAGCAAAATTATTGTCTGTGAGAACAAAGCTTTGACAAGACTAGCAGATTTATAAATAAATCAATTCTAATCTGTTGAAAGGTCATCTTTCCATTAAGACTGAATAGGAATGAGATTAAATTACATGGTTGGCTACAGACATCTACAACAGGGCACCAAATAGGGAAAAGGTTAGGAGCCGAGTTGCATAAAAAAAACAAAACAAAAAAAAATCCAGAGTGATATTCCATGGCTTTGCTTACAAAACACTCACCTGAGGCTGGCTAGCCACATTTTGGTGAGGCTGAGTTTGAAACACGTCTTTATGATTGTTAAAGGGAAATATCTGACTAAAGAAATATTGTAATGTTAGTTCACTCTATTCTTACACAATAAACATTTCTTTCTTCCTTCTCTATAAATTGGGTCCAGCTGCTGAAACCTGAAATGGCAAGATTCAACTGTAGTGGATCACCATCTGCTGTTTTTCTTCCCTGAAAATTTTGCTCGTTAAAGAGCTTTAAAGAATTCATGTTTTAAAAAAGGAGACTGATTACAAAATCTACAAGCTAGGGCCACGTCCAGCTATACTGGACAAAGGGGAGGAGAAGCAGGAAAGGGACAGAACAGAAACTTTGCCATCAGCACCCAAAATACTCACAAGAAAGGTTATGCCCTACCTAACAGGATAAATAATAAAAAGAGACAATGAGCATCTGGATTACTCAGTTCACTCTTCATGGCGCTGGAAAGTCAAACATGAACAGGTCCAATGCAAAACAGCTCTTTTTGCTTAGTTGATGGCTACGCTACAGCAGATGCTAGAGGATTTTTAAGCTGCAGAGACCACATGTATGGGCTGACGCAGTACATCGCCCATATTGTATGCTAGCTTGATGTCAGCATTCCCTTTGAAGAAGGTAAAAAAGCACTTTGCAAATGACTCTGAGAAAACAATTCTCTACTTCTGCCCCCAGAATATGTTTTAAGGATACCTTTCTCTTTCTAAGATAAAGACAAAGAAATCAGATCAACATTAAAAAAAAATAAAAAAATCACTAAAATAACTTACGCTTTTTGTTGCTTTTTTTAATATGTTTTTCTAATGTCTGCTTTAAACTTGTCATTAAATACTTTAGCTTAATTAGCTTATACTGGCACCTATTGGTAGAAAATAATATTTACATGCTACATTATCATTTCTGTTCCTGATTAAAGAACAAGCAATGCTGTTTATAATAATTATTGGTTTGCACCCTTCCCACTTCATTAGGAGAGCATTTTCCATTGTTTTAATTGTCCTACAGTAATCGGTACTGAGAATAAGGGGGAAAACCTGTTCTAATTCATATAAGAGCTAATTTTTTTTTTTTTTTTTTTAAAATGAAGTGTTCCAAGAAGTTACCTGATTTATGCTTGTACTCAGATCTGCAGAGTACACTCAATCGGTGTAGAAGACATAATTGACAATTATCCTTTGAATGGTAATTATCTAGAATAGTAATGTTAAAAAGAATAATCTAAAACAAAACTAACAATAAATAAAATTAACAAAGTAATTATTATGAAAATTATTTCTGCTTTCTTTTAGCTTTCTTTTGCCCCCCTTTGATTTGATTATGGATCCGATTACTTATTCAGAAGGGTGAAAACTCAGCTTTTCAGTGGCAATTTATTTAGCAGATTGTATTAGGAAAGTAAAATGATTTGAAGGATCTCTGAAACTGTGCTCTGAATGCACATATCTGTGTGCTGAAAGGACATCACCTCCAAATTTGTGTCCTGATTTGGAGACGCTGTTTTTTCCCTATGAGCCTAATAGTGTTTGAGTTTATTAAAAAAATATATAAATTTTGAATCTTACTACTTTTCAATTTTGTAATGGCTTGGTTTTGTCACTCCTGGAGACTTCCCCCGCCCCCCTTTCCCCCCACCCAGAACTCCCCCCTGCCATAAAGGTCATTTTTCAGTAACTCAGCTGCTTTGCTATAGGTTTCTTGTGCCACTTTACGTGCTAATATGTAGCCTCCAGCTGCTGCTCAAGAAGGGCACTGGTGTCCCATCCATCCTGTCTCATACCTGCTAGGCCCACAAAGCTGTCTTAAATGCCTATAATAGAAGAAAGATGGATTTAGATTTCAATATTTAGGCAACTGAATTTTACACTTAACATCCAGAATAGATTCACAAACATAGTTGCTCCTACTGTCAGCTTGTACTTTGTCAGCCATATAACTAACTAATATGAATAAAGAAATATATACAAACCCCTGAAGTTTCATGGAGTGCATTCTGTAACTCCTCAGATACTTACCCTTTCCTGCTATCTATTCTTTAAATGGATCATTCAGCCAATCAAATGAATCAAATCAAATGGCTAACTTGCACACTCCAACAAATATTACATTGAATAGTGAATTTAGCTATTTTTCAGATGCCGATTGTATCCATTACACAGGAGCTGGGATAAAGATACAAAGCAAAGACAAAAAAAAAAATCCGAAATGCATGAAATATTTTTATTGAACAGTACTGGCCAGCTCTAGCAATAAAAAGAAGTGCAGGGAAGGAACACAGTGTCTACTAGACATTTTGACCATATCTTCTTTCACTTTGAGCTCTGTAAAGATGCCCTAAGCACACATCTTTATGGTATTGTGGTTGTGATTTCATTTCACATCATAAGCTGCTATCAACACAGCCTTGTCATTGCAATTTGTCACACATAGTAGTGTGAGCTTTCTCTATCTCACTGAAATTTTTATCTCACCAGTTACAATCACAGACTGCTAGTTTAAAGCAGAGCTCTCAGACATTATGAGAAGATGAAATCACAAAAGATAGCATTAATAGACATTGCCACCACCACAGAGACAAATACTATAGCTTTTCTGGAGCTTATAAAAATCAAAGTTAATAGGGTATAATAGCCAAGCTTTCACATATGTATGAGTGGGAAAAGAGAATCCACTTACAAGACTCCTGAAATTTTCGTGAAACTTATCTGTTTGTGTAAAGTATGAAATTTGCCCCCTCCCCCCCCCCCTTTTTCCCCCCCCCCCCCCCCCTTTTTTTTTTTTTAGTAATTTTTTAATGCCTCCTCTCCTCCCTCTTTCCTTGCCACAGTGGCAATCTCAGGGAAGAAGCTTTGTATATTCCTCAGGTCTTGAATTTCTAAAACTATTATTTTCATCATTATTCAGATTTGCTCTGATCATGCCCTACTGTACTGTGCATTGTAAAAGACACATGCCTTAAGCCAAAGACTTTAAATAAATCAAGGTGTGGATAAGTATCAGTGTTTGTCCTAAACTACAGCAAATGAAGAATTCTTGAGAACAAAGACCTTCTGTGCTTTGTGGCTGTAAAATTCCTGTCATACTTGGACTACTGTGAACAAATTTGATTATTGATTTGTGAATTATTATCTTTTCTATTGTTATCCTTACAACTATTAAATGAGATCGTTGGATCACAAAATCACACCTGGATCTCAAAACTGGCTGAGGCGTTTTATTGAGGCTTACTGAACTAAAATCAGCAATCCCACCTATGCCATTAGGCATGCCTAGATTACAAGTTTCTAATTTCTTCTCGTTTAACGTTAAAAGGTAATTATTAAAGATGGACAACTTTGTTAGTGGAACAACTTCTGACCACAGCCACATAAAGTAAAGGACTAAACATTCTGAATATTTTAGTATCTGCTTCTCATTAGTCCCCAGTTATTTTTCTGGAACTGACTGAAGCATCAATAAAAGCTTTTTTCAGAAAGCATTTTAAAACAGTAAGCACCCTACAACATGTTAAAATAAATCCTTGCCTTGGTTAAACACATCACACTTACTGGGATATGTAATTAGTGACAGAATATATGTAACTGCTGAGTGCTACCGAATCTGGAAACAATAATGAACAGTTTGCATTGCCTTGTTTTTATTAATGATCTACCAGCGTCATGTTTGTTCCAAATTCCTTATTAAAAACTGTTGAAGGGATATTTTCACCTCTGTTGAAGTCAAGCATATTACTCTTCAAACAGCTTCTAAAGAGAAAACATCCAGTTTGTTTTTCTCTTGATTCGGTATTATTTTTTACTTTCACTGTAGAGTAAGAATACATCAAATATATATTATTGAGAAAAAATCTGCAGGCTTGAAGCAAAAACTAAACCCCCATTCTATGAAAACCCCTTATAGATACAGTTGCATTAAAGCAAAAGAAAACTAGAACAGAACAAAAAATACTGTAAACATATTGGAAAAAACCCCAACAGCCTAAATTATTCTGCTTTGAACATTATTGCATCTGTATTTGTTCTATACAACACCAAAACAGCAACAAAGACAGGAAATCATTTTGCTCTTTAAGCAAACTGGCCACATTCTGTGATCAGTTGAGATTCAGTTTATTTTTTCAAGAAAAAGAGGTGAATTCCCTACCACAAGTGGATGCCCTGTGTTCTCATGTATCTAGTAAGAACAGCCAGCATTTTGAGTAGAACTTTACAATAACAAAGTGTTTTCATTTTTTTTTCTATAAGTGACAGTTCAAAAGATACCATACCTATGCCTAGTTACACTTGATGAAGTACTTCAACAACAACAACAAAAAAAACCAAAACAAAACAGTCACTTGATTTGTGACAGTCTGAAGCTTCCTATTAAAGCATTCTTCACAAAGGGATCAAATTAGCACCAGAGCTTCTGAAGGTTTAGAACTTTTTTGCTACCATGACATTTTCTATGTTATGTAGTTGGATTTATTCCAGCTTTTGCTTTCTTTATCATTGTTTGCACTGTAAAAACCAGATTCTTATCCAAGGATGTACAACCTTTAACTTTACTAAAAAAAAGTATTTGAATGTCTCTAGAAAAACTTTTGGGGCCCAATATTGGGGTTTGCTTTCTCTATAGAAAGCTGGCACTTCTGGATAGAACAGCAGCTTGGTCAAAAAATGCAGGTTTTTAAACACAGTTTCCATTGTTGGGTATATACAACCTCATTCTTATTAAGTAGAGTTACAGAAATAAGTCACATACAGGTAACTCCATCTTTAGTAGAAAATTTTAAAAGTACTGCCAGGAAAGGCAATGAGAGACGTAAAAAATTAACATTGATCACCTCTATTATTTCTGTGTATTTCTTCTCCTCCCCCTGACAAAACTGCAGGGATCATAATAAATGGAAACAAAGTAGATTTTTCTAAGGAGTACCTAATGTCATAAAATTTTATGTGAGAAATGGGTATCCTCCTCAAGACTTGGCAAATACAAATGAGGTTTCTTGGCACGTGAAGCTACTGTTTAGTAAGATTAACTGTTCAGAAATTTGAGCTCATAAGGATAATGAGTTGGAAGACTGAACTATAAGAAATTTGGATGTCAAATCCCCTAAGGTGTTAAAAAAGATGGGAGGGAGTGGGGGGTGGGGAGGTACAAGGAGCAAGTTTTCATGTTTGGAGGATCACCAGCAATTCAAAGAACTTTTCCACATATACTTCCTTTGGTGATAAAATGAAACATTCCTGAGAATATGCCCCAATGCACTCCAGGACCCCTTTGTTTCTATCAGGATACATCAAAATAATAATAATAAGTATAATCAAATAGTAAGAAAAATGCAGTATAGTGTTCAGTTCCCACAGAAAAAAAAAAGTCAAGCAGAAGTCTTAACGGAAGGGTCTAATCTTGGGTAAGAGGAAAAGATTATTTTATTCCAGACTATCTTTAGTCAACAAACTCTGGAGAGGATAAGACCTCAGTAAGTCAGTCTGTAAAGACAGAAAGCGATCTATGTTTCTCTGTGGAAAATATTTAAGATGATACAGCTGTTAAAGATAAAAGGTTTAATGAAGGAGGACTTCTGAAGAGTGAGTACGTATTTTCACATATTATCTATATTGTCAAAAATTCAAAACTAAAAAAAAATGTTTTCTTAAAACAGTTATGTAACAAACATTTAATGCTGTCTTAAGTTTTTCTTGAATAGATAAGGATGGTGCTGTAGAAAAAAATACCATTTGAATTAATAAAGATGCAAAAATAGTTTTCAGAGTTTTTTCAAGTAAAAATGTCTGTATTAGTGTGATTTAAAAAGCTGAGCTCACACAATATTGGACATTTTATAAAAACTATCAATATGAAACGAAATAATTTTGATGAATGTATTCAGTTTGCACTCAATTACTTGGCAAGCTAAACAGAGGATGAATGGCTGACGCAAAAGCTGGATTCAGAATGAATAAGATGATCATAACTAGAAATGGGTACAATGATACACATACATATATGAACATCTCAAAGTTAATATCCTCTCAATCTACTGAATTACTGGATAAGCTATTAATTCAACAAATGCACTTCTATTTCTTCAGCTGAATCCAAGCTGCCTTTTTCAAAAGAAGAGTTGAATAAGAACAGGTTTAATTGAAGTCCAAGAAATAATCACCAAAACCACTATACGCTTAACCTGAAGGGTCTAAATCAAAACGTTAAAATCTGATATTTTCAATATTGTTTATTTTTATTTCAAATTATATTTTTTCTAGAAATTTCACTCATCTTCAAAAATATAATGAATCTCTAAATGAAGTGTTTGTTTACACAGACTGTTTCTACCTGAACAAAAACATTGACTTCTTGGTTTTATAAACTATCTTTCCAGCTGATCAAACAAATATATTGTATTCTCTCTATGTAATTTCAGTTTTGACCTCATGAAATTTATAAACTGACAATGAAACAGCAAGCTGAAACAGCAAGCTGCAAGAAGCAAAATATAAAACATGTCATTTGCACAGAAAATGTAGCAGAACTCGTAGATGAGACAGACTGCTGAAAGACTGAACAAGGAAGGTATCACCATCTGATTATATACATGGGCACATGTAAGTATGACGAGTTTATATTTTATGAAACCATTCAGGGAGAGAACATATTATATGTACCAAATTATCTTTGTATTGCAAGCACAAGCACACTTAAGCTATAAATAATCATATGCTATGCTTCACAACCTGATGAAGTTACACTACGAAGAAACATAGCAGGCCAAACTCTACTCTGAGCAATACCAGTATCACAGAAGCATCAGCTTCCAGCAATTTTGTTAATAGCAATTATCCTTTTAAAAGTAAGGTAAAAAGACAAAGTGGATTCAGGAAACAGTTACACAAACCCATGGGATGAAAGCTTGTCAGGGTCCAGAAATCATCATCACATTTCATCACTCATTAAGTTCAAGGAAGGCACAAGAACAGAAGCCAGGGTCAGTGTGGAACCTACAAAGAAAGTACTATTAAATACCTGTCTTATTGTAACACACCTTCCCTAGAACTCCCAGCTGGGAACAGAATCTGGGCTTGGAGCAATCTGTACTATGAGCCATTAAGGCCATTGCTAGGTAATAAAGATGGCAAAAGGGTCCTCAGCAAACTGCTGGTATCTGACAATCATCATTGACATTTAACAATAAATCATCAGCATACATTGAGAACTTCACATTACCTACTCCCTTAATCCAGAATTAGCTCTTTCAATAATTTAATCAGAAACTTTTTGACTGTTCATAGCAAATTTTCCTTAGACTTTGGGAGAAACAGACAGAATTGTAAATACTGGCATACCATTATTTTTAAGTTTTCCCCTAAACGGGAAAATATGCGATGCAAACAGTCTTGTTCTTAAACCTTAAAACTATCCCCGGACATGATAACTTTAAGTGCAGAGTTTTGTATAGGACAGTATATTTCTCCTACACCGAAGTAAGGAACCTTATGATGCCAGGGCCTTCAAGTAATGACAGTAACATTTTCCCTCAAGCACCACAACAGACAATATAATATATGAAGGTGGAGAGGCTGAAAATAACCAGTCCCGAAGTAAGTCGTTTTCAATGAACTGTTCAGACAGGTTCCCAGCAGTGTTTCTACATTCCCATGCACCAGAAGCTGTGAAGCTTTTAGCTTCTTCCATTTGGGAACATTATATGACTTACGGGAGCAAGTCTGAAGGATTTCTACCAAGATTAATGCCTCCTGAAGCAGCTGAGAGATGAATGCATGCACAGTGTAAGTCCCTGCTATGATTTTAATGATTTTATTTTAAGAACGAGCTTGGACAAGGAAGCATGCTGATCATTATACCTTCCATGATCCCCACTTCCTTATCCTCTGCAAAAGCAAGTAGAGCTCCAAGGCATATAGGTTGTTCTGCTCCCAGTATGCATTAACTGGAGTACAGAAGCTACAGACAATGACTGTACCATCTTGCTACAGCTACACCTTGCCTTATGCCAGATGCAGGCTGCTGAAATACCAGTACAGTGGCTCAATTCAGTCTGCTACATGGATATAACAAGGCAGAAAACAAGCTGTGAGGATCAGCAGCCAGTTAATGGAATATGGATGCAACTGGAAGAGTAGAGGAGGATGCAGTTATTTACAACTGCAGTTTCACCCTAAGCTTTGTCCTGTAACTGTAGGCTCCTGCTAAAAATGGATGTCATCTCTCACTCCTCTTCCCAGCCATTCATCTTCCCTGTGCTCAATCTTATCACCTGTAACTGGGCAGTGAAGTTCAGGAGCCTGCTGATCTGGAGGAACACCAACTCATCCAAACTAACTAACCAAAGAGGTTTGGTTTGTTTCATAGCATTGGTTAATTGTAACAAATGTTTAAAAAAAGGTACATAAACTTGACGATGCAACTCATCCTGCCAACGGATATGCTGGTAATAGCACTTTTAAAAATCTTCAGTATATTAATAAATTTGCTGAAAAATTAAACATTGATAACTGCTTATGTTTTTATTAAGAATCTTCCCATCCTCTCCTGCATTACAGGAAATGGTTTCACCTTCTTAATGCTTTTTCTGGAACACTGATAGAGAATGACTAAAAATGAATCAGTTAAAAACTGAACTAAATTTTTTTCTTCCCAATTTATCTGCTTATTAATTGCCTACTATTAAGGACATTACAGTTTAAAAGTCCTTCCTTATCCTAAAAATTATGGCAGTAAAATAGTTTGCAATCAATTTCAGGAACAACTCAAATTTTTGCTTTCAGATGTGATAAAACCCAAGCTTGACTAATTCAAAAAGTCTTCCAGTACAACTCCCACACCATGCTGGCAGACAGATAAATCCTAGAAAAAGCCAGGGCAATAAGTGACCTCAATATACTTTCAAAATCCAGAATATTAATGTAAATGAGTTAGTGTTAACTGTAAACTACTGAGCAAACTCTTGCATCCCTTATATCACCTCCTTGATAAAAAAAAAAGTGCAAAATTACCTATAGGATAATATCCTAATTACATAAGCTAAAATGATCAAAGCTTGTGCTGTTATGGTTTTTAAAGTCTTCAAAAATTGTTAGCACAGTTATAGGATGCAACTTCATAAGTAAGTAAAAATAATCTAAAATGTCAAGTAAATGGAAATATTTCACTTTATTGTATTTTTACTTAAATTTTATTTGCACTTATTTTAAAATGTCATATGAGCCAGACTTCAAGTTTGGAAGTACAGAACTCTAGAGGAGAGAAAATTCCTTTTAAGACAGTGTTTTTATAAATAATATAATTTTCTATGTTTTCCAGTTAAAAAAATAATAATTAATATTTAAAAAGCACTGAAGATTCATGCAAACTCTGGAAATTGGGTCTCTTAACAGTTTGCAGAAACATTTTCTTGTCATAAGTTAAGCCTTTCAGTTTTGTTTTTGGTACCAGATTTGAAGAAATAGTTAAATTTCACTTGGTTTTGCACTGCCAATATCATGGATAAAGCAAAATCCTAACCCTGTCTATAGAAAGATAAAGCAGATCAGCAACTCAAAAAAAAAAAGAAAAAAAAAAAAAAAAAAGTCTGCAAAACTTTCAAAACCTGAAAATGCCAAACAATGAAATGACAGTAAATTTAGTCTGTTGCAAAATCTACAAGAACATATATGAAAGTTATTTGAAAGGAGGATGTAGTGAGATGAGTGTTGGTCACTTTTTCCAAGTAACAAGTGATAGGATGAGAGGAAATGGCCTCACTTTGTGCCAGGGGAGGTTTAGATTGGATATTAAGAAATTTTTTTTCACCGAAAGGGTTGTCAAGCATTGGAACAGGCTGCCCAGGGAAGTGGTGGAGTCCTCATCACTGGGGGTATTTAAAAGAAGCGTAGATGTGGTGCTTAGGGACATGGTTTAGTGGTGGACTTGGCAGTGTTAGGTTTGTGGTTGGACTCTATGATCTTGAAGGTCTTTTCCAAGCTAAATGATTCTATAATTAATAGACACATTTGTTTCTGCATCATTTCCATTACTTGAATGAGGAATTAATTGGTTGCACACACTTCATGTATTGCACAGAGTCAAAATGCCCCACAAACATAACAACTGCTGATTACCTCTTTCTGAGCACCTACAGAACACGGATAAAAAACTGGGACATTATCCAGTGTACACTGTGATTCAGATAGGCTACTGTTGACAGTCTTTGGTTGCCTCATTGCTGCATTTCCAAATCCATGAGGTACATTGCTGTTTGGGGAGGCAAAGGGAGTCCCCAGGACATTACTTACTCTAGTAGAGCAGAGGTGTAACTCTGGGCTCAAGGACTTTCGGCTGCCTGTTCGTAACATGTACCATGACAGGGCCTGTCCTTACTCAGCTACCTGAAATCCCAAAACATCTTTTATTCCTGGAAGTTAATTACAATCTGGTTTGCCCTTACAAACCTAAACGCAATTAAACAGATAAAGCAGTATAGTATTAAGAAGACGCCTCTCTGCTGATGAAATAAGCTTTGGCAATCAGAAATCACAGCTAAGAGGAAAAAAGCTTGCACTTAAGAAAGCAAAATGTGCCAGTGCAATAATCCTGTTATTATATTATACCTCTGGCAACACAGAATATCCTCCATCTGGATGGGTGGATGGCTCAGATGGCCTTAAGTACTTGATAAATGCATTTTCCTATCTATTACTCCAAACAGTATAATAATCACGTCGTTTGGATTTTCTGTAACTTAATAAAATCCAGGAGAGTTCCTTAGGAATATGTTGGTTAAGCTATAGTACTCTGGTACAAATTTAGGTAAAAAAGATTTTTTTTTTTTAAAGCTAGATTAAAGTATCTGAACCGTCCAAAGGTAGTGTCTGGATAAATACTTCATTTATTTATGAGTCTCTATAGATGCTTCTGCTTGCAGTAATAAGAGCAGATCAAGCAAATGTCATTTATTTGCAATACACATCATCACAGGTGGACCTGGTATCTTAGAAACATGTAAAAACTTAGGTTGTTGCTAGTACAGCCTAAAGACAGAAACAAAATAGAGAAAATCAAGCTGAAGAGCAGATGGCACTGAATAAAATTGCAGCAGAAAAACTAAATAAAATATGAAAGACAATGAAATTAACATTTTAAAAACAAACTAGCATACTTCTGAAATAGGTATGCTTCCATAATGATACTGTAGTTCTTCTGGTGGCTAGTTAAAGTTTCTGGCATGTAAAAAGGCATACAGATACATCTTCAAGATAAGTCAGCTAGAAATCAACTTCTGCACCAGAAATAAAGAGCTCTCTGCTCCAGCCACATTTAATTAGTTTGCCTAATGAGGTCTTTTGACATAACTGCTGAACTATTCACCTGCTGTACCTTTCAGGGAAAATACCAAGTACATAATTTCCACTTTGTCAGAGAAAAAAAAAAAAGAAGAGTTTGTTCTTTTTCTGTGAAACAGAAAACCATCTCACATTTTGAGGCAAGTCTGGAACCTCATGGAAGTCACTTTGGCATCCACTCCTCTCACCTACATTTACTCTTCTGGGCGTTTTTACTAATGGTTAAAAACATATAAAACAAATAAGCCTGTGTTTACTGAAATTATAACTATATGGATTATGAGAAGACAGCATGAATAAGGAGGGCTGGAATAGCCACTTGTGAATGAGTATATAGCGTGATAGAAGAAACTGGACATAAGGGATTCCCATGGCCAAAATTACATTTTAAAAAAAGCTTAACCTGTCTTCTGATTAAAGACATCTGACATAATTTTAAGAAGTTAAAGATACAGCCAGCACTTTACTCCAACAGAAGCTGATCCTGCAACAGAGTCCTTTATCAGACAAAACACGGAATTTTTCCCCTAAGTTTAATACAGGGTTATAGCTGGGGTAAACGGGCAGTATACATAATTAGATAGACAGAAACAAAGAGTGAGAAGAAGGAAAGCAGCCATAACCAAAGTGCACTGAGAAGCTAAAAGCCAGAGATAAGACTACTTTTCTTACCTAGTAGAGTAACAAACATCAGCCAGACTCAAAAGGAAGTCCTCAGCTGGTCAGGAAAAGCTCAGTAAGGCTGACGCTCAGGAAGCCAACACAGGGAAACAGCAGCTGAAGTACCCTGAGGACCCTCCTTCCCTCACATGTGGTTTACATCTGGCTGATTGCAACCTAGGCTGGCAATTCAAAATGCTCCATTGTTTTTGTATCCTATACAAAACTTATCAGCTCTGACTTACCTTTAAGCTACTTTTGATGCTTTTCAAAGAGCCATCTAGGCTTAGCCATGAAAGTGGGATTTGATGTAGGTGAAATTCTATAATCAGGTAAAGCAGGAAGTCAGACTGTATGACCACAGGTGGCCTCTTCTAGCCTTAAATTTTCTAAATATTATGTGCACTGAAAAAAAAAATAAAATTTAAAAGTCCACATTGATAGACAAAAGAACTGCCAGTGCACATTACATCTTGATTTACTATTCCAAAGGCTGGTACCACAAACTAAGCAGAGAACTGAATACACTGAAAGCTACTGATAATAAAATTGCAATACCAACAGCAGAGTTTATTTCACCACTTACAGAACGAAGCCTACCAGAAATGAAAATAAGTTAAACATTGAAATCTGTCTTGGAGCCTAGAGGCACTCTCAAGCAAGAAAAACAATAGCTATATGAAGAGGGAAAAATAAGCCTAGGAGAATGTTAAAAACCATTTTCCTAGACTTCACCCAGTGATCTCCCTCAATCACCCATTTTAACAGGCGCAGAGCACACTGCCTCACATAGTGCATAAAATAGGAAGCACAGCTTTCATAGACCAATTATGTCATTGCAAGCATGTAAATAGTAACACGTTAAAATATATGACTGGAAGTTCAAGTTCAGGTAAGCATTTAGAAATTGAAATGCACTGCAACATCTTATTCTGTTCTCCAGTATCTTCACAATCCAACAGGAAGCCTAGCAAGAACAAATCATTGTAGGGGACACCTTGTTAAAGTCCTAGGCAGAATCCAGAAAGCTATCTACAGACACATTTTAAATAATTCAGGTGCTGTTCTGATATGGATATTAGTTAATCATTCCCTAATACATATATATATATCTATACATATATAGAATCATAGAATCATAGAATGTTTAGGGTTGGAAGGGACCACTAGTGGTCATCTAGTCCAACCCCCCTGCAGTGAGCAGGGACACTGCTAACTAGATCAGATTGCTCAGAGCCCCATCCAACCTGGCCTTGAATGTTCCCAGGGATGGGGCCTCCACTACCTCTCTGGGCAACCTGTTCCAGTGTTTTACCACCCTCATTGTAAAAAATTTCTTCCTTACCTCTAGCCTGAACCTACCCTGTTCTAGTTTAAAACCATTTCCCCTTGTCCTAACACAGCTGGCCCTACTAAAAAGACGTTCCCCATCTTTCCTATAGGCCCCCTTTAGGTACTGGAAGGCCGCAATCAGGTCTCCCCATAGCCTTCTTTTCTCCAGACTGAACAAGCCCAACTCTCTCAGCCTGTCCTCATAGGAGAGGTGCTCCAGCCCTCGGATCATTTTTGTAGCCCTCCTCTGGACCCGTTCCAACAGTTCCATGTCCTTCTTGTGCTGAGGGCTCCAGAGCTGGACGCAGTACTCCAGGTGAGGTCTCACCAGAGCTCCCTCTTCACTCTCCCCTTGCTGAATAAAAAAACCCACAGATAAACCAAGATATTTCTTACAGGCTTCTAAGAGACATTGGACAAGCTCATAGAAAAAAATCAACGAAAATTTCCTAGAATCCACCTGAGGGCATTCCTCAACCTCTTAGAAGGTATCTGAGGCCCGCTTCCACTACATGCTTTAGTTTTCAATAAAGAAAAGCATGATGAGCAATACCTTGAGTGAGTAAAAAAAGGGAGTTCTTAAGACAAAGGCCTATGCAAGCAAATTCATCAGTACAAACACATACATGAAATAGTCCAAGGAATTTGCATATGAGAGCTAGCAGGGATTTGATTACACTGTGAGCTGGCTAAAAAGGGAAAAAACAAACGATATGAAGAAAGCTGATTGCCAAACATTGGTTGTAGGATTTTAGCCCCATGCAATGTAGGCTCCTGAAGGAGCTAAATTAAACTGTCACCTAAATTGTAAATTATAATTTTCAGAACATCTTGAGAAGTTTACAGTCCTGTCCTGCTCCCCAAATAGTTTATTTGTTTCATACATGGTATGTGCAAATTGTGTGTGGGAGTGGAAGAACCAAACAAAATATGTGGCTCAGCTGGAAATACATAACAGGGAAGGAAAATGTGCTTTCACGAGAACTATGTATGCCACTGTGATTTTGTAGCACATCATAGAAAAATCTGGGTCTTTAACTTATTTTTTTTCCCTGACTTCTAATTACTTATGACTCAAGAAACATTCTATATACTCATATATGGATGTAATTATGGTATATTGGATTTATTGTAATCATGACTGATTAGCAGCTAAAAGTAAAATTGTTAATCCATTTATTAGTTTTCATATAGAGTCCCTGTTTCTAAAAGCCTATGTGTATGTTTATCTTTGTATGACTATACCTGCTGAATTAATGGGAATAGCATTAATATAGTGAAGTGAATTTGTAGAACTTCATAGTTCCATTGTTCAAACTATGACTTTGATTAGAGAGCTTAAATTAAGTGAATATGATAATTTCCTTTATGTGAAATACTGCTCTTGCAAGCATTATTTGCTATTTTATTGACTAAGTAGAAATGAATTAATGCAGAAGAAAACCTAGTCATATTTCTTTCTTCAAATTAAAACATTTGTGTTGAATTTGGTGTGCAATTTCTTGGTTTTCATTGTCGGTTTTGTATAAAACTGTCATATCATTAGAGACTGCAGATATTTTTTAATCCCTCAGTCACCTTGGTAATTTTAAAATTTAATCATCCTTTCCATCATTTAGGATACTTGATTGGCCCATGAATTTAATCGGAATGTTTATTAAGCATATCTGTGAAACACAAGGGTTCTCATTAAGGGGAACTGGTCAAGCTTTTACATTGATAGCTGGTATCCACTCAGGTCACCAGAGGTTCTGGACCAACACTGATTAAAGAAAGGTGATACAAACTAACTTGCTGTTCTGACCTTGATTCAATTGTTTATTGTTCAGTTCTTTGGGTTTCTCTGTATTGCTGTCTGAATTGCAACACAGAAATACTTGAGTAATACAGAGGAATGACCTAGTTTCAATGTTGAAAGCAGCTAACTAGGGCAGTACAGAGCTTGGTATACCCTCAGCTAACTTTTTTTCGGCCACATTACTTCCAAACTTTAGCTTCAAAGTATCACGTAGGGCCTGTTGTCCCAAGAAACCTTTCTTTTCACAAAAGGACAAATGGTCAATTGAATACAACCGCATTATGCTCATTTTATTATGTTGGCTTCCAAACAGATCCTCAGTAGGTGAAAGATTCAATGCAGTATTGAAGTGCTCAACATCTCCAGCTTACCAAGTAGAAGTCACTATTATATTATTCTTTGTACGCAACCATTTTTTGAGACCTGAAGGGCAGAAAGGTTAAAGAGCAGGAGGAAAGGTCAAGCCAGATAAGTAAAAGTCCATATTTCATAGAATTACTGTTTTACTTATCACTTTCCTTGAGATTTGACAGGCATACTAGTGATTAGGTTAGCACCTTCAAATAGATTTATAGGCTCTAGGGAATTTTTATTCAACTTACCCTTGGGGATGTCTTGATATAATGTCTCTGTGTTGGCATTTGTGATTTTTAAAGGTCTCGGAAAATAATGAAGACAGACATAAGCAGCAAATATCTTTGGATTCACTAAATATTCTGGTAGGAAATATTTAACACTATTTTAAATATGCCTGTTTGCATTGCACATTATGTTTGAATGAAGACTCTTACTGTTCAAAGGTAGTTTTAAGATAGTGAATGCACATCAGCATTTCCACTTTGGCTAACTTTGGTATTTGTCATCAGTGATCTTGTTTGATGCAACATTAATTAACTTCAAGGGATTCTTTCATATTAATTGGACAGGTGAGCACTGAAGCAAACACAGTAATGGATCTAAGCTTCTTATATGCAGGAACAAGTGTGCACACTCTGTTACAATATAGCCAGCTAGAAATTAAATAGGGAATTTTGCAAAAGCTTGTACACTTCGTTAGAAACAAATGCAGCTGAAAGACTACCTTGCAACTACACATCATAAATCCATGGATTTACTCAGCAGCTGAATTCTCAAAATATTTTCAATCTGTTATTGACAGAGCTGTAATATTCACTATAAATTCTTACAAAAAGTGGTCAACTTTGCCACAAAAGACATTCCTATCTCTACCAAGAAAAAGAGCACCAGATACCATTTTATGCAAAATGAAAATCATAGCGTTGCTACTAGAAGCAGTAACCCGAAGTGACAGCAAGTTCCACAGACAGCTGCCTTTTCAGCAGTAAGACTCTCCTCTGGCTGATTTGTGGACTGCTATTTCATTATTCTGGATTTCAGTGCTGTTTTTTGGTAGAATCAGCCCATGGTGGTATGAAAGGGCTAGCATAGTACCTGGACAACCACTTTCAAAAGCACAGATTCCACTGCTGACCGGGTGACCAACTCCTCTAGTGAAAAGTCTCTCAGATTAAACCTAACTGTAATTTTTCAGTTTCATTGGGTCAATGTAAAATGCCTATGCACAAAAATGAACGAGATCTTTTCTGTACTTCGTTGTTAACATCCATGAAATATTCATGTGGTTAGCACAGACATCTCAATATCATGGCAGCTGTTCAGAAGCAGGAAAAGAACGTTTCCCCACAGGAAGAAGCTTACTCACTTACTGTTTCTTCAGCTTCAGAAGGTAGATACCTACTTCTTCAGAGGCAGGGGAGAGAGAGGGGGGAGAACTGTCACTGTTCCTTTCACCCATTTGAGACAAAAACATTGACCGTCAGCTAGTTTCTGACAATTGGCTGTTATTAAACTCCAACTTGCTAGGGCCAGCTGTGCCTAA
>NW_009258414.1:3847705-3849566 GCF_000687185.1 Egretta garzetta | reverse complement strand
TTATGGGTAATTCTGCTGTAGAGCAGTCCTGCATCAGAATCCCAGGATTAACTTTAGGCTGGCACTCCAAGGTGATTGAATGAAGAACACAAGGCTTCAGTAAAATCAGTAGTTGAAATCAGTTTTTATATAAGCTGATTTTGGGAAGTCTGTAACCTGTACTTTAATTTACTTACAGGCAGATTGCCAAAATTCTTTTAGTGCATGAAGGTGCATAGAGGTACATACTAATATTTTCAAGGGGCTATTTGTTTTACTGTTAAATACCCAGGCCTCTTGCCCATATGTTAGCCTATAATCATTTTGCAACCCAATCAATCTGTAAATATGTTTAGCAGTTTCTATATCTTGCCTTTTATCTGCTCTGCTAGATTGCAAAATAATACATTCAATTTTCTTTTTTTTTAAAAAAACCCTTCATTTTAAGAAAATACTTCCTTCTTCCTAGCTGAAAAACATATAAGGCTATCTTTGTACGTACTACTATGAAAGGCATACAATAAACAAATTCAGAGACTAAGAAGGATTCTTCTAAGCAGTCAGCCTTAAGTTCTGTTTCTATGTAAAAAAAGTGTGGGTAAATAAAAAAGAAATAAAATTTTAAGTGACCATGTCATTTTGACAAAAGACTCCAGAAAAAGTGATACAACTTCATACTGTAAGACGTAGTTTATTTTAAGCTTTTCATATGAAAACAGCAACTAGATGTGCTGTATCACTTAAAAAGCTTTATTTAAAAAATAATGTGTGGAAAAAATCATTAAAAGAACCCAGCAAGCAGTTTAAATTTCACAGTCCTGTCATTAATAGCAGTATTAACAATACCAATGTAAAACATTTATAGCTTTGTTTTTAAAGATGGCACCTTACCCTCAGCCCTTCTGACTGTTGTGTCACTGTAAACTTCTCATACAGGAAATTAATAGTATCTTAATTGTATGTGAGAATTACTACAACTTCCAGTTTTTCAACTTCTTAAGATACATGTGACAGACAAAAATATCAGGTATACTGACACTGTTTCCTTAAGTCAGCTTCTGTTGAAACAAAGCATAGGCTCCTTACCTCTAACGAGGTATAATTTAGGACATCAAGCCTCTATTCACGCTAATAAGTAGATCCGTGTCCCTTCAATTATTTATTCCTCTGGCAGACAATTCCATTAACCCCCTCCTGTGCAATAATTTGTTCTGCCACATGTTAGAAAAATTATTTTCCAGCTGCTCAGCAATACTGCTACAGTAAATTGCAAGTATTTCCTGGTAGACAGCTGATACTCAACAGAGAGGTGAACAGTGACATCTGATACATGGAGGGTAATGTAGTAGTAAATAGCGTAAGACAAATGTTAAGTTCCTCCAGCATGATGTTTGTGGACTGACAGCAAGAAGACATGCAAAAATACTGATGAATTATTCACTCAGCTCAAGAAATAAATTAAAGCTTTTCCTGCGATATAGGTGAGACCCAAGCACAAAGTGAACACTAACACCTGTTACACAGAAGTTAACTTAGTACAACAAAAACATGGTTACGTTCACCCACCATGGCATTTGTAGACTTACCATGACAAGACATGTAAAATAGTAATGCATTATTCACTTAGCTTGGGCAAACAAGAAACCATTTCATTTTCTGCACCCAAGAGGACTGCCTGGTGAGTTGATACGAACAAATGTATTACGACAGCAGCATTTGCTTCTGTACTTTATTTTATAGGAGGCTGCACAGCTTAGAAAGCTACACACCTAGTGGAAGTTTTGCAAAACATCTTATAGCTACACCAAATGCAACAGCACCGGTCCCAGTACGGACCCCTGAGGGACACCACTCGTCACCGGTCTCCATCTGGACATCGAGC
>NW_009258414.1:3842023-3846342 GCF_000687185.1 Egretta garzetta | reverse complement strand
GTTCTTCAGGGTCAGCTCTTCGCACTGTAATGATTTCTTGATGTAAAGGGCAATGCCTCTGCCCCTCCTTCCTCGCCTGTCCCTTCTGAACAGCCTGTAGCCATCAATAGCTACATTCCAGTCATGGGATTCGTCCCACCAAATTTCCGTAATAGCAATCAGATCATAGCTTTCTAGCAGCACAATAGCTTCCAACTCCTCCTGTTTGTTTCCCATGCTGCATGCGTTTGTATAGAGGCATCTCATCTGAGCTGTCGGCCTCGTCACCTTCACGGCCGAACCCCCCTCATTTCCTTTGAGGTGTTTCACAGGCTTTTCCTTGTTGGCTCCTACTACCTCAGGAGCCTCTGGCTCACCTCTGCCAGACTTCAACTTCGCTGCAGTGCCCCGGCACACTGCTGGGCAATGGGTTGAGGGCTCATACTAGCCCCCAGTCCCTCTAACCCTTCCATTTCATCCCCTAGCCTGTCGCTGGCAAGCCCGATAGGTTCCCCTTCCCCCTTCACATCTAGTTTAAAGCCCTGTCAATGAGCCCCACAAGCTCCTGGGCAAAGACCCTCTTCCCCTTTTGAGAAAGCTGGCTCCCAGCTTGAGTTTGAATAGGATGAAGAGTACCAGAAGGTCATGCACTTACCTAACATATGACCAAGAAGCAAAGAACTAAGTAGCAGCCACAGAAAAATGACACACATCCCCCCCACCAGTCAGAAAGTCCTGTCTGATGGCACATATACCAGCTGTTTCTAGACAGAAGCCGTATCAGCAACTGGTAAGTCAAGACCAATTGGCCGAGTTCCTCTTTTCTCCCCTCTCTCTCTCTCCATTTTCCTGGGGGACTGTTTCCGCAGGTTCATTTTCCATATATTCAATCAAAAGATAAGTATTTATCTATTTGGTTTGAATACACACACACACACACGAGTTAATCCTGTTCTATGGTTAGAAGATAGGAGGGCATTTTTCATGAGCAATTTCACCAGAAAAGAAATTATATAGTTTTAAAAAACATACAAAGAAACAGAAATCCAGCCACCAGGAGAAGCCAGTTTAATGTAGAGAAGAAAAGACACAGCATGCTTTACAAATGCTAATGTGACAGAAAACTATCAACCTCATTTCTCAATAGAAAATTTAAAATTCCAAGCTTAAATGGTTTACCAAAAATTACACAATAAGTCACTGCTGAATTCTGAAAGTAATCCCAAACCTAATCCCCAGACCACAGCGCGTCCCTAGGGAATCACTTATGGACGTATTTTTCACTGAAATTGTGCTTTCCCTTGTTTCCATTGTATTTAATAGAAGCCATGGCTCAACACCCTTTAAATTTATTATATTACATTTCATAAGCAGTGGACAGAGATGAGAGCAGTCTGAAGCTGTTCCCTCACTCTTCACGGGCCAGTCAGCCCCATGCAAATCCCCACCGCTCTTTCCACCCTGAGGATCCGTGGGCCTTTGGTTGTGTGAGGGCCCCTGCCCCCCCCCAGCTCACTGCTCCCTCCCACCTCCCACCAGTGAGTTGGGCAACAGCCATTTTCCCTGTGGGAACTAAGTCTTGGAGACATCATTCAACATGGAAGAAAGTAACATTTGTGACTTGTTAAATGCAAAACATTTACCTCATCTTAAAATGCGACACTCACAGGGAGCAGCAGGACTGTGGTCCGCAGGGCAGCCAGACCCTCGCTGAAGGGCTGCAAATCCAGCTCCCCCAGCGGGGCTGGGGCCAGGGGCCAGGGTCTCCTGCAGCCCCGGAGGCCCAGAGGTGCCCGCCCCCTCAGCTGGCCACCCGCTCCCTGCGCGGGCATCGAGCACAGGCTGCCAACCGCCCGCCCGCCCTGACCGCCACTGCCGGCCCTAAAACAGCCTCTGCAAAAATTAAATCCAGGTTTGAATGAAGAAATGTGTGTTTGGGAAAATATTTATGAGTCACTGCAAATGTGTGAAGAAAACTGGGAAATAAATATTATAACCGGAATCATAGAGCCACTGCGACCAACTGCACTATCAATTGTTCTTCATGCTGAAATGATTCTTAATTAACTTGAGAAACTGTGTACCAAACAGCACTTTTAAGCTTTTTACATCACCTATTTATTTGCTTATATTAGCTGCAGGTAGAGACATAATTTTCTGGATCATTTTAAAGGAAATCTTGGCTGCCATAAGGAAATTTTATATATCCCAGGCTGATTGTACTTATGCAATAATGAAGCTGCAGCTGAAGAGTGCTCGATATAGTCACACCATTGAATTCAGCAGAAAAATTCATTTTATTCTAGAATTCAAGATGCTGCTAGTCAATAGAAAAAGTAGAAGAAAGTACTCTGACTGTATGGGGAAGTCATGAAATATCACTTATATGCTTATCACCCAGACCGAGAGAGACAGTCAGGAAGGACTGAGCAAGGACACTGGGATGGAAAGCCTGTTTCTGCATACAGACGGACTGAGACAGCTAAAAACAAGTCTAGGAAAAAACCTCTGGCTAGGTGAAGAGAATGAACAAAAATACAGGCAAAGGTAGGGAGAAGTGGAACGTATGAAGCAGTCCATTGGAATGGGACACACAATTTCACTACTCTTTTTACAGGAGATATCTGAAATCTACCAGTAAAATGTTCTCTCCTGTCTGGGGCTGGTTGATACAGCAGTAGTAAGCTGTTACTCTCAGCAAGGTACTCTGCTGGGCTGTGCAGCAAAGTCTGAGCGCTACATTGAAAAGCTCCAAAACTGATGCTGGAAATGGAACACCAATATGATGAAAACCCAGTGAAGACATTTCACCACACAAAACCAGACATATTAAACTGTCAGGGCTGAAAAAAACCAGCTTCTAAAATGTAAGAATAAACCTTGCCCAAAAATAATGATGTAGCTGTCTCATATTTAGTGATTCTGATTAGTGGTGATACACAAACCCATTGTACGTGTTTATCGTTTCAGTTCCTGAAGAAACTGGAATGTAAATGTATCATTGTCACAAAAGGAAAAAGGATTGTCTTACAGTCAGAACAGCTGAATGCTGTTTTAAAATAGAAATTAGAATTGCCTTTGTTGCACAATGCATATATAATGCTAGGTAATTCCTTTATTTAGGTTTTTCTACCAATGGTCATTTTTGTCATGGGAAGTGTGGTATCTTCATTAATTCCCTAGCAGACAGCTTTAAAAATTGATTTTGCTTACAGATATGCTACTACAGCAGCTAACTAAGTCAATGAAGCTATGGTATAAAAATACAAAGTTCCATGCAATGATACATGAATGTGTTGAAAATACCAGCATTCGTTTTCTTGTTTGGGGCACCCTGTATGAGAGTGTATTTTAATCTTCTTTCTGTGCCCTGCTTCCCTAGTTATAATTCCCTAAGTTATGTGGAGAATTTATTTTTCATCTTACTGTTTTGACAATAAATAAATTAATGTTCTTAAAGCACTCAGACTTTTCAAATTCTGTACAAAAGTCAGACATAGTGTGATTTTACTTGCATATCATACCTTAGCACAAGAAATGGAACAAAAATGAGCATTAAGTGAGCACTGTCCACCTTGTTTTAAAGGAGGTAGAGCCTTACGGAAATAACATGATGATTGTTTTAAAGACATTGTAATTCATATTAATAACAAACTGATTAAGAGTGAACAGACAGCACCAACTGAAGAATGCTCTGTCAAATTGGAGTTGGTGTTTTTATATAGTATTTTGTTTGCAATACTATCTGTATGTCTCAACTATAAGCAGTATTTAGAACAGTAGCTGGACCAGAAAAAGTAGCAAAATAAAAATCAAATAAAAAAAGATAAACCCTATAAGTAGTGCTTATGAAGCTTCAATTCATGATAAGAATACAAATGGAAAGCTGTAAATTTTTTTTTGTCTTGTCATTTAAAAAAAGTGAGTTAGAACAAACCCATAGAAAGATGATTGATGGAGTATGGTGGTATTATGAGCAATATTCTGGAAATGTCTCAACAGAGAGCCTATAAATTTGAGTTCACACATCCCTGCCTTACACAGATCACAGTTCCACAGAGCAATGTCTTCTATTTGACCTTCCTCTGTCATGCTTTATGCATTGTCTCTGTCTTAATGCAGACACTCGTACTGGGGTTTTTAGCAAATCGATAGGGAGGGGCAAAAAAGGGGCCTGGCAAAAGGTTACCCCAAACCTTCAAATGAACTGCCTGGCTAGAATCCAGTCAGTAGTCAAGAAATTAAATACGCTTTCAAACTCAGTGGGTCACATTAAGAGAACGAGAAGAGAAGAACTCTTATTAATGCTGGAGAGAAAGGCAGGTTGATATTATTGCCTT
>NW_009258414.1:3839304-3842005 GCF_000687185.1 Egretta garzetta | reverse complement strand
AATTTATCTAACTTGGCAAGTTGGCTAAGGGGCAAAAGAGTCCTTTGTAAAAAGGAGCTTGGTCATCAGGAAAAATTTAAAAAATATTTTAATTTCCTATTGTATCTGATCATGGTGTCTAAAACACTAAGAATAATTTCTAGTAGCCATTAGTTGAAGTCCAAACGGATACAGAATCTGTATGACACCAACTTTAGAGCAACATAGAACTGATGTTTGAGACTTGGTTACACATTAAGTGTAATGAATAAATTCCTAATTGGGAAGCCGAATGTTTGTATAAACGCTTTCACAGCATTAATCACCTTACTTATAACCCTAGTGCCAGAGAACAGCAAAGGAGAAAAACTATTTTCTACATGTACATAAACAGAAACATCCAAGGATTGTGCCTAACCCAAATAATGAATTCTTTAAAAAGTGACAAAATGGGGATAACTGCCTGATAAAAATCAAATAGAAAATAAAGGATTATATGAAAAAAATCTACTCTTTTGGCAATTTTGTTTTTATAAGAAGTCTTAATTCTCTTGAAAGTTGCTGTATTAACTCTTTAACTGTGTCATTTAAATGTACATTTTTTGAAAGGACATTCAAAGAAGGTTTCCTTTCAAGACAGCGTATATTCTGAACTCTGCATCTGGTACATTTATAATACACTGCGAAGTCCATTTGCTTCTAATTTTAAATGGACATTTACCGTAAAAATAGATTTGATCTGAACTTTGTTTTAATTACCTGTATAGTTTGTCATAATAAATTGGGTTACCTTTCATCACATTATTTGTGTGGCATGAAACAAATGAATATAAACTGGCATAACATGTAATATACTTAAAATACTTTACTAAGTCTTACATTTTATTAAAAATGAATGAGGTAGTGGAACAAATCTTCCCCTAGGATGGCAATTTTAGCTTTAATTATGGCTTCAACAGTTCAGACCTCACTTTGGTAAGAAAGTAGTTTCTAGTGAGAAAAAAGGGAACTTTTCAAGAGTGCTAAGACTGGAATCAAAGAACATTTTCTGAGATCTTATTAAGAAAGGCGCAACTGGAAGAAAAATTATGCCTTTTAAACACTGATTCAAATGTCAAAAAGATGTAGCTTAATTGGGACTGGATGAAGCCTAACAAGATAATGCATTGCCATACAAACAACCCATGCCTTCTGACTTGGAAGCAGATCTGTATAGCAAGAAGTGCAAATCCCACATATGTAGTAGTATGAATACATTAACTCTTGAAGTGTTTACGAGACTGACTGGGGGAACATGATACATGTTGTCTTAAGAAGAACAACAAAAAGCTCATATGCCATTGAGAAATATTGCTGAAATAATAAAATTTGCCTGAAATTTATTCTTAAGGTTCATCAAAACATTTATCATGACATTATGTACTAAATAAGGAGTCTGAAAAGTAGCTTGCATATACAGAACTTGATACACTCTAAAAAATACCAATCTGAAGTACTTTTGAAAACCTGGACCCATGAATGAAAAAGGATATTACTTTAATGTTCTGACTGGGTGAGCATAAATTTAAGAAAAGCCCTTTAGCAGGACCCCAATTACAGACCATATGAACTAAGAAGTCCAAAACTTTATTTTTAGTGCCCCGAGTAGGTGAATATCTCTGTAACTGGAGTATTTTATTTGCTTCTATTCTGGTAATCAAATGACAATCAAAGATGATAACCAAAACCAGAGTCTGGGTGGTAAAATGATAGTTAGGGGTCTTCAAGAATTGATTTAGAATAAAAAAATATTCCTTTTATCAACAGATGGACTACTTGGAAAACTGTTTCCATACACAGTTTAGTTTAATTTTCCTTCCTAAGCACTACTGACTGCCACATATACCTGCCCACAAATATCTATATGGGTATTAAAAAATTGTGTTCTTTATAATGTACGCTAAAAATGGTTTACAGGACAAATCCTAGCTGCATGTATAAGTTTTACATTCACAGTCTTTGTTGAGCCTAGAAACTATGGATTTATTGAAGTACAGCCATGTCTCCTCAATATTATATCAAATACAGCGCTGACATAAATTGTATTGAGCATATAGGCCCTACAGCATTGGAGCAACAGGAATTTCTTTAATAGTAGCCATAATTAATTTTGTCATTAAATTCAAAGGCAACGGGGTTAAACCTCTAGGACTGAGCAGAGTAAACCTGAGAATGTACATAAGAAGACATTATTGTTCAAAAATGTATGTTTGGACAACACAACAGCCTTTTGTTCTTGTCCCTAACAGATACCAAAGGTGACCACGAATGAAAAACATTATGTTACCCTAAGCAAAAAATCTGTAAAACCAATAGATGAAAATTATATTCTTCTATCCAGTGAAATAACAGTCTTCCATTTCTAACAGGAAGAAAAACATTGAATTCCATAAGTCTTTGTCTTTTGGAAAATACACTCAATAATTATCTCTGCTCTCCTTTTCTTAGATGCAACTCTTGTTAGTTCAACTAATTGATTACAATGCCTTAAGTAAGCAGCAGTGGAACTGCTGGAGCTGACAATTCTGCTCAACTATATTCCAGTAACTGAAGATCTACCCAGATACATATACCAGCCCCATCACTGTGAGCACACTGAGGTTCAATCCCATTCAGTGCACCAGTTTCCAACATAAACTAAAAATGTTTACATTTACAGAAGACTTCAACCCTTGTCACATTC
>NW_009258414.1:3838220-3839281 GCF_000687185.1 Egretta garzetta | reverse complement strand
CAAATAGGCAACTATCAAATGAATTTGGAGTTATTGTGCATGTAGTTATATACAGAAACCTCCTTGAGAAGTACTTAGCAATTATTTCAAATTCTTTCCTATACCTTGTCAGTTTTTGCTGTCACTGAATTGCGTCTTGTTCACTTCCGGTATGAAACACATTTTCCACCTGAACAGAAATTTAAAGCAACGATGGTTCTTCTTTGTACATTCCCAAGACAGAAAAATGACATTAATGAAACGTGAAACATGATGAATTAGAGGTACTAAAATATTTAAACTTTGTCGTAGTTTTTCTGTAACTATGACACCCAGTCCACACTAGAAGTATACAAAAAAACTAATTAGTGCTTTCTCTTCTCATTATTTTTTTCTTTTCGTAACACATTTTTTAAATGCAGTGAGTTTTCCAGTGGACACATTATACTCATCTCACAATTCAGAGATTTTAGAGCATTAAATTTATGGCACTGCCTCCAAAATCTTATTGAGTCTATATTTGGTAAATGGATATAATAGAATAGAATGACGCAAAATTCATAAGATGCCATTATACAGAATTTCTGAACTGACCTTCTGCCTGATCATACCTAAACTGGGAGTAAGGTTTCAGAGTGTTTAGATACCCTTTTGACAGCAATAGTCAGGGACAAAATCTAATTAATTGTAAGATAAAGCTTGCAACATTTGCAAATAGGATTATATACTTTAATTCCTAATGATAGAGGGGCCTGGACTCCCAACCAAGATACCTGCTATTTCTAGTCCTAACATTTAGTGTGATTAATTCTGCAGAATTAATCTGCAGAATAGACTTTATATAATTTGAAAGTATGATTAGCAAAGATAATTTTTACTCAAATCACATTCTATACTTTTGCTCATGAATGGCCCATGTTCTAACTTTAATTTGAATGCGAACAATTGTAACTCATTTCACACTATTTTTAATCTTCTCTCCCTTTCCTCAGTGAATATGATTTTTATATTTCTTCTCTGACTACATAGTGAACTCATTTATATCCTGTTTCAGTTTCCTATCTGATTAGTTCTTTTCCCTA
>NW_009258414.1:3819577-3838090 GCF_000687185.1 Egretta garzetta | reverse complement strand
TTCCCTACAGATTTAGTTTTGCTGAACCATGATGGTACCACACAGACAGCAGAATAAAATATAAAATTCATACATAATCACGTAAGCAGAGATAGAATACCTGCAACTCCTATTCATTTCAAAGAAGCTGCCATTGTTTAATACCTTTAGAAGTTGCACCACTGTTTATATTCAGCAGAATACATTATCCTAGCATATAGCACTGAATAATTATCAGTAGATGAATGCACACTATAAAATAAATATCAGAACTGGCACAAAAAGAAATACCTTCTTTGCACTCCACTCTTGTCTCCAGAATAATTAAGTAATCTTTAGCAGAGGGGGGAAAGTCTGAAAAGACCACTGAATGAAAACCTTCCCATATCTTTACATTTAACAAGAGTACCTCTGAAAGAACATGTACAAAGCTGGGGAGAAAACTCTGAGAAAAGCAGATTGAATTTCCATCAAGAATCCCAAAGATTTTAGTACTATCAGCAGACTCAGATAAAACTCTATACATAAGCACTAGCACTTCTCTGTCTTGCAAGAATATATAATAGAAAAAAGAAGCAGCAGATTTTGTTATAATCGTCAGCTCTATTCAGATAGGCATATAGCGGTACTGTTCCCTCACATGAAGCATTTTCTGCAATTTATAAGGCCATTCGGAAATGTGAGCAAGCTGGCAGTTTATTACCAGCTGCATTTTGCATAGCAGAGATGGTGCAAGTAATTTCCATCTCAAATTAGAATGAAGTGGTGGCAGTCTCCCACTGCCAATAACCACATGGTCTAGTAGGTTGGATACAAAATTTAGGTTAGAAGGGACCTAATACGGCTGCTAACTTTAGCAATGGACTTAGAATCTCCTATATTACCTAATAATCTTTACACAACATGTTGGTACCTCAGCTACATTTAAGACACTTCACTGTTGCACATACTGTTCCTATGCTCTAAATGAGTTCTCAATGAAAAGTAACTCGATTTTTTTAAGGTATTGGGTACAGCAGTGTCCAGCAACATCTCTCTACAGGAATTGCTACTTGTTGGAAATGCTAAATTAGCATTAATATTGGTAGTCCTTAATTATGATAAGTTAATAAAACCAGTAAGTTTATTATAAACAATCAGAACAGCAGACGTCATGGATAAAACTAGCTTGAGTTACCAGGCTCACTGAGCTTGAGCCTGAACCTTTGGACAGTTACAAAAGCCCATATGCAGAACTAGTTTGGCTCGTTGTAAATTCTGGGCCAATTTAAGCCCCGAGATGTCTCTTCCTTAATAAATGGAGATCTAGTCCTCTCAGCCTTTTACCTATTTGATGGCAAAATCAGAAACCACTGTGTGAAAATTTGACCACGTGAATGGAAGAATTCTTCAGATGGATCAGAGGAATATTATAGCAGCAGTTTCTCTGAGCAGTGAGAAGCACCTGGGAGCAGCTCATCGTTGTGCCAGTTCCCATGTTGCCCCTTAAGGATAAGATGGCACTAAAAGTAGGTCACAAGTATGCCACGATTTTTGTGAGAATTGAGCCCTAAACAATTAAAGTGGGGCTGCTGGAATAACTAGTATGTGAAGAAGAAATGAAAAAGGTTAAATATTTGATGGAGCTGTGTCAAAGCATCCCATTAGTATTTTGCCCCTGCTTCATGGCTTTTCTGAGAAAACTTGTAAGCTCAGCAGCAGCACTTCAGTAGCACCACCTGAATACATAAAAGCATTCTAGTGAAACTTGTGACCAGAAAATCTGCATGAAACTGAGAGCAGGAGATAAGTGAAAGAGAAGTTTTAAACATTTACAATTTGATCATTCAAGAATGAGGTATTTCTTCGGTTTACATGATTCAAGGTAATAACCTAAACTTCAAGCTCCCTCAGCTTCTTAATATTACCCATTCATATGCCAGTATAGTTACCAAATGTCTTACCAATAACTGCTAACTTTTACAATCTGAGTATCTACACTTTAGCAATGGAACTTAGGTTTAAGCGTTGCTGCTGCTCAAGTGCATGAATATAGCCAAAGATAGTTTGGAAGCAGGGTAAGCGTCTCAGTCCTGCAAAGTAATATGACCCTCCAGGTACTCATTTGAATCGGCAGCAAACAAGCCACACTTCTAAGCTATGGGGTTTTTTTTATTTCATATCTATAGTTCAATGTAGGGAAGTAACAGGTCTACTATTAACTGTGACTTTACAAGGAGGGGGCAATGAAGATGACCTTTGGCAGCCCTCATTCCTGGGCCGGAAGGTGGTGGTTCTATCCTCCACACCAGGCTTTTGGGACCTAGCCAAAACTAACACTGCAATCTACTACTGCTATTCTTTGGATGAGATGTTATAGATTTGGGTTCATTGCTACAGATCTCACAAAACATTTTGAAAACAGATGGGGATAACCAATGCTTTCTGGCCAGCATATCCTCTATCACACAACACGACTGCAATATACCTTCTGTCAACAGAAATAGGATGTCATGCTGAAATCTATTTTACCAGCTACTGCTGGTCATAACATAACTGTCACTCATATGGCAGTCTCCTATCACTGTCACCCTACCTTTACCAACTGATTCCCTCAAGAGATACTGTATGATTTCAGACAAACTTCATTACAGACTATAGAGTAAGCAGAGGCCTTATTCTCTCCTTTGAACTATCTGCCATCTCATTTTGAGCTGAGGCAAGTAGTCAGCACGTTCGCTGCTTAATTTAAGGTAACTGAGTAAGCAGCTTAATTTATTTCCAGTGAAACTTCACAGAGTATGGCACTAGTGTTTTTTAGATAAATATTATTTTTAAAATCATAAAATACTAATAACTTAAGACTTTCAAATAGTATAGAAATAGCTATGAAAAACCCAAATCAATTATCATGTGATCAAATATTTTGCTGAGTGGTAAACTTACTTTGAGGTTTCATTTATGTTCCACAACGGGGAACTAGCTAGAAATAGCTTGCCATAACCCAGTAATTTGGATTCTTCTCAATTAAAACATTGTAGCACCATATTCTCACTTTACCTAGCTCTCCTGAAAACAAAGGCACAAGAAAATTTGTACATGGCTTTCATGTCACGTTGATACTTCTATTTCTCCATGAAAGTCTCAAAAAAAACCCCAACCCCAAACAAAACATTCTTTAAAAAGAACACAGTAGTAATTTTCCTGATGGCATACAAAATGTTCCTTCTTTTTTAGTTTTTTCTGCTTACTTTTTCACAGGAGGAGAAAGATATCACAAAATATGAAGCATGAAAGGAAGGGACAAGAAAACCCACATCACAGACAAAATATCTACATGATTTTGCTGGGAATAACGGACCCAATCCACCAAATAGCTTTTGAGAAGCAGCTAGAGTTCAAGAAACTGCCTTCTTTTCAACACACACTCAAATGAAACAATATTTTCACAACCGGTAATTTGTTCTACGCTTCTTTCCATATGCTTCTGTGCTTCCTCTCTAGAGACAAGTCTAAAGCTGAGATTCAGTATAAAACAATACATGAAACACCATGAAAAAGAATCAACTCCTTGCCAACATCAATAGAAAGAACACTTTTTCAGACCAATAAAAGTGATATTTGTGTAGGTTGTTATGTTATTTTAGATACCTTAGGGCCTGATTGTGCAGTTAATTGGATTCAAGGGAGAGCCACAAAGATTAGGTGGTATCTGTCAATAATAACTGTTGCTGAAAGTAGGGAGATGTTTTAGAAGTAAAAATACAGACTAGATATTCCAGGAATGTTTATTTTTCTACTGAGAATGCAAAAATATTTATGTACTTTTATACCTCTGTAGCAGATGTCATATCATTTCTGATTAAAATTGCTTGCCAATAATAGATTTCTCTCAGGCACAGATTAAAATCAGCTTCTATAGCTAATTCCACAAACTAAAAATTTACACTGCATTTGCCAAAATGTCCTCCATATTTTCTGATACAAATAGGTAGACAGATACAAATAGGACATCAAGACCTGAAAGTTAGAAAACACAAGTATTCTGAACATCCTCTGAGAGCTTGTTCGTTTAGAGACCCCACTACCTGTGGATAATTTATGTGTGCTCATTCCAGCTATTGCTGATTTAAAATATTAAGACAGCTCGCCAACCTCAGTAAAGAGACTCATAGGCTTGAAAGATGGGCTAAGGCAAAAAGAACAAGCTTGCTGAGCATGCCAGATGAAAAATTTATAATTTTAATATCTTTGTATTTCCATATTCTGTTACATGTTCATCAGAATCTGAAGCACGGAAGAGCAGTTACTTTATTTCTTTTCTGCCTCTAGGTATACACCAAGGCATCAAGCTGATAGGTTGGTTCATATAACACCAGCTCTCTTATCACTCCAGATTATTTATTTATAATAAAAACCATGTGTTTTCCCAGTACAATGTTGATGCAATATGACTGCCTTTTCAGTTTCTAAAGATGTATAATTATTAAATGGATACAAATATTGATAAAACATCATTCCTTACATGAGAGCAAATGTGCCATACAAGGGGGGTTTTCAGCGATGAATCCTAGGAAATAAATTACGCATCATCTGATTTTCAACCCAATAAAGTATTTCCTCAATATTTAAGGTCTGATCTGCTGAGCAGCTTTAGACTTTTCACTTCCACATTAACTAGCCTACTCGCAATTACCTGGAAGTCCTTCATTATGTGTGAAATACTTGGCTTAGCTCCTGGAGAACGGGCACTAAGGCTGTATTTGAAACTTGAGTTTACGGAAATGCACAGACACGTCAATTCCATGCATTAAACCACGATATAGAAAATGCTCCTCTGGCGTAATAGGATGCACAAGATATGCATGAAGTCATGCCAAACGTTACACAAGTACACTAAGGCATGTGATGGTAGAAATGAGCGTGTTAACTAGAGAATGTGTCTTACTGCAGGGCACCTTTGCACATGAGACTTTTTCATGTACGTGATCAGTACCAAGTACAGGTTAACTCCTTGTGTGATTCCTGGCAGAATCAGGCCCCTGCAATAAAAGTAAAAAGCCCTGTAAACAGTTAAGGTTGCTTCCATCAACACGATGCCAAAAAAGCACTAAGGATCACACCTCACCTTATAAGCTATTTAGACAATTGAACACAAATCTTTCACTTACAGGTTGCTGGAAGTGAAAGACACTAAGACTTCTTCTGAGAAGCATTTAATGGATGAGAGTCAGGTTACATAAGTCATGCTAATGAACACAAAAATAAAGGAAAACGAACACAAAAGGGCTGTAGACATTTGAAGGTATACTTACAGTTAGCATAACCTTCCTTTCAGGAAAATGCCCTTCAAATTCTGTGGTTCTGTTAAATTCTCAAACTATGTTGAAAAATAATTTGATAACTTTAGAAGTTACATTTCAAAGCTTTCTTTTAGGTTTGATAGCCATTGAGGTGGTAAATGTCCTCATATCTACTTAGACCAAGCCCTAATGCAGTACAGCCCTCTTTCAGACCAGAAGTTAAGTGGTACACTTGGAGCTTTGGTTTGTGCCCAAATGACTTGGCAAAACTAAATTCAGTGATAATGAAACTTCACAGATTTACAGATATCCTGAAAACAGTAGAAGCAAGTTCAATATTATACTCCAGGACATAATTACAGCACTGAAATATTTTCATAAAAAATTAAAAAAAAAATTATGAAAAGGAAGAGACGAAATTGTTCACGGAATTGAACAGTCATATCAAAAGACAACTATAAAGAAGAAACCTTGCCAGCCCTCCAAAAATGATAGATCTGTTTGAATTGGTAATTTCATTATTTAAATTTCAAAATACTTACGTTTCAAAACATTTAAAATATTCATTCTAGTATGTAAGAAATAGTGACTTCACTGAGAACATTACTAGGTAGCTCGGCAGTAATTAGCAGTGTGCTTTAGAAGTGCTTAAACACAGGTCATGATGTACTTACCTGAGATTGCTCCCAAAAGATGAAGAGCGCAGTCTTTTTGGCAGCAAGTAATTTAGGATCAAAACCTAGCAATAAAGGAGTTTGAAATGAATATGTCAAGGGGGGCAACAAAGTATCCCCAACACTTACTGTACGGTTGAGAACATAGAATCATAGAATCATTATGTGCAGAACAGTGTGATAAAACAAAAGCAGTTTAACCTTCCTCAACATTTTTTTATTCCTAAAATCTGAGTTTAGCTATATGAGATAATCTACACCTACAGTAACCAAACAACCTGAATAACATTTTCTCTGCTTGAATTTCAAAAACAGCCTATGACAGTTTCAGAGTCTCCTTCTAAAGAAAACTGTAAAATCCATCTGTTCTGATGAGCAAAAATAAATAAATAAAATGCTAACCCTTTTCACATTCCAAACATGTCTGTTAGCTTTCTCTATTAACACTCTTTGGATAGAAATAGCGTATAGAATGCGCAAGAGCTAATATTGGAAAAGCTAAACAAAAGCTGTAATCAGATTTTAAGAGAGACAATATAAAGCATTGTAATTAACTGGGTTGGAATAAAGTGGTCTTTATTAGTGCAAGTGAGCTCATCTGCTATAGGAATGAATATTTCACAATCTAATCCAGAACGTATTGACATCAGCCAAACATTTACATTTCTTCCATGGACAGATTGTTATTGACCTTGTGATGTGACATATCTACTGTCACTAAGCTACAAAATGGGAATCTCATCCTGCCTCTCCTCTTTTATATACAGAAAGCAACTAATTTGTCAGCATGCCAGCTTTAACTAGCTGAGATGAAGGTAAGCTAATTTAATAGGAACTGTTCAATAGCTTCGACCCACCTGACACTGTCAGTTAAGGCAGCTCCACATTGCAGTGTCTTTCATTATTTCCAACTCTTTCTTCAGACTACTTGAACAGCAAGTCAAATAATATGCTTAGGAGTCAATAGGCCTGACTTTTTCTCAAGGACATTCTTTTGATGCCAGGAACTGTCAAGTGGGAAAACACATAGCGTGAAGGTGAGAGGACACTAATTAAATATACATAGCTCTGGCCAAAGAAGAATGAGGCACAGCTTGCTATCTGAAAACTCAGTTGCCTGCTTGACTGAGGTCACAGCTGTTGACTTGTACAAGTTCTTAAGTTGCGGTCTCAGTATGAGACACTTTAACACTCTTAAATACTAGACAAAGGCTATCTTCAAGGATTCTGTGTACAGTTATATGTGCTTTTGTAGTTTAAAGGAAGACATAATAGAGTCCTTATTTAAGTTCAGCTAAAATGAATATGTATCTTTTACCTATCAAACTTTGAGGTATTGCGGTATTTCCCGAAGCTAGGGAAAAACCTATGCTTGTTACAACACAATGTGAGTGATACTATTAATCATGTCCATGCAGAAACCGACTTTTTAAAGGCCTATTTCAAAGCGTGATTCTAACCACAACACCCCTTCAGATTAAATTTGCTACAGTGAAGAGCAATGAACAACAAGTAACGTGTTCACATACATGTATTTGGGTTATTTCACAGAGGTTAGTGTGCATGTTCCCATCCCTTTCAAACACTCTCAGGCCACGAAACTAACATAAAAATATCACATGGCCTAATGCTATCCTCCCTTCCTTCTGTTTTCTTTGCACTATTGATTGCTCTTATTTAATATATGTTACCTAAAATCAAACTTTATACTATCCAGAGCTGAAAGTTTATTTTGTTTACGTTATAAAGTATCAGTACAAATTTCTTGAGTGCTGTTGGACATAGCTGCACAGTGCAAGCATTCTGCAGAGTTCCCTGAATGGTGCTACCCAGCACCCTTACATTGACATGGCTCAGTGCAGCGCTGTGCCCATGTGTCAGCGAGCATCCTGTTCATGCAGTACCGTAAATGAGCTCATTTACAGAGTCAGAGTTTATTAGGACTTACTGGCTTGAGCACTCTGCCCTCTGAGCACAGCTATACTGCAGGTGGGCTGGAATCTCTGCATCTGCTCCACAAGGCTTGCAGCACATTGGCTTAGTCTAGGAGTCACTTCAGCTGTGACACAGGCATGCCCTTTGAGATGAACAAACAATAATAATAGTTACAGAGTTGAAATATTTCTTACATACCCATAAGACAAAAAATCCAAGTAGTATTACTGGTATTTGACTGTACTTGGCAATACCACATCCAAAAAGCTATCAGAAGACTATCATTTTGACCTGAAATTTGTGGCATTTAGGTGTCTTTCCATCTTGCCAAATACCACCCTGACCTGCAGAGTCTTACTTTTACCCTGCTATGTATGACATGATATGCGGATGTTGGGCCTTCCACAGACACCTGGGTAGCAATGGCCCATACCTACAAATGCATTGGGGTTTTTCCTCACATATTTGTACAGAAAGAGGAGATTTTGTAAAGCAGTTTACATATTATAAGGACTACCCCTCCCTTCAGACTCAAGGGTAATCAAACCCCACATTATCTGTAAATGGACAGACGATGAAGAGCTCAAAACTGGGCTTACAGGAGAGAAAAAAATAGGCAAATTAACATATTTAATAGTTGCATAATTTCACACTAACAACTAAGCATTTCAAACCCCAACATTTACTATTCCTAGTACCTAAATATAATGGTGTATCATATTCACCCGTTATTCTTTCCAGTCTCTTGCAATTTTATCAGTCTGTGGCCAAGGAGAGAGTGTTTTCCTGGAAACTGAATTCTTCCTCCCAGTTTTCCCTGATGACCACACAAATGATACTGCATGCTTAGTATATAAGAACAACCTTTGTTCACCAGCCATCACGAAGACCAGGGGAAAACAGAACTTCTTGCTTTCTTCAGAGACTGGACTTGACCTTCCTCTTCTCTCCACCAGACTGTTTTCAGGTCTGAAAGCTGTAGGATTAAATATTGTCTGATAAATTACTAATATGCCATTAAATAAGCCTCTTGGACTATTTGAAAGCAATCACAGGTCTCAGTTCGTAAGCTTTTCAAGTTAACAGCCTTTTTTCCCAGGTTGTAACTGTATTACTCTCTGAACACATTTGTACGTAGGTTGAGAGCAATATAGTTCATACGCCTTAGGAGCAACATGTAATATGTTATTGCTGAAGGCAAAATCTCCAGCAAGATTAACACATGCTTCACTAGATCCTGGTTTTCACTTCCGTTTACCTTTGGTTGTATTTTTCATGCTTACTTGATTAACAGTCTCTGTATATATGCATCGGTCCCTTCAGCTCAAGACTTAGCTGTCCATGGATAAGTAGGTTCCACATGGTTGAGGGATACCTAGCAGCTGCCTTACTTACCTTGTTTGATTTCAATCTATTCACACAATGTTGTTACCCAGTTTTACAAACATACTGAAATAGCAGACACTCATTGCAATTACATATTTTTTAACATCTTGGGTGTCACATGTACAGTCCACGAAAGCCTGGCTGAAGCAGCTGGCAAAACTAAGCTCCATGGGTTTAGTCTGGCAGCTCAGAGGAGACTTCCTCACAATTCCTTCTTCCATTTACTGTGACTTTGCAACAATGTAAATTGATTGCAGAGGCATGCCTTATATTTGTAAAAATGTAACTCATAGCAAATTTTGTCCTTTTGGGCTTAAACACTGATGAACACTGGCTACATATACTAGTTTCAAATCCTTTAACACATTATGATCCGTATTATGATATTGTGCCACAATCATGCTCCCATCCAAAATTACAGAAAGAAAAAATTACATACTGTGATCTTTTTCAAAAACACGTATTATTTCCAGAGTATTTTTGAAGTATAGTAACAGAGAGACGAAATACAAACACAACGATCAGGAAAACTGTAAGTGACAGTAGATTGTGATGGGGTAAACTGGATCAAGGCAAAATGTTCAAAAAAATATTTCTGACTTACCATTCACCCTGAAACAATTTCAATATATTGATGGTAGATAAGAAATGTGAGATTCTAAGATTTCTACAAAATAATACATCAGCTCTCTCCCCAATAGCTGTTCTGTAATTAGTGCACCTTAGGCACTGACCCACTTTAAAAAAAAAAAAAAAGAAAATCAGAAAAAATAAAGTCATTTTCCTCCCTTCATTTCTTCAGGGCAGGAAGCACGTCAATGTTTGTAAACTGTTATGTAAATGCATAGCACTACACAAATTTTGTTAACAATGAAATAATTCTGTTTCTATGCACAAAATCTAGATATTAAGAGTAACCCTTTTCTAGCCAAGGACTCTATACTGAAGCATATGTACAGCATAACAAAGCAAACCCCACAACAGCAGCGATGCCACTCAATCTTGTAGCTTCATGAGCGCATTAAGGGGGGTTTCAAAACTGGCCTTAAGAGTAACTGCTCCTGAAGCAATCACCAGTGCGATGCACTTGGTGACCACAGCTGATTTGTATATGACTGGCTCAGACTGCCAGCGGAGTACATGTTCTGCCGTGCCAAGTATGTCCTATCTGTATTTTGGAGATGGAACAAATCACCTTCCCCTTTTCTTGTCACTTTTGTAACATGAGAACATCTCTGCCTTTTGTCTCATTTGAATGTATAAGGAAATATTGAGTATCTTTTTATGATAAATAGAACTTACCACATAGCAACAACTGAATTGGAGAGAATATTCTGGGTAAGAGCAGGAAATGATTCACTGGCTCCAGTGAATTGTTAAAAGCATTTGACTTGCAAGTAGTCTTTATTGTGCAACTCAGAATGAGATTTTTATACAAGCCCTGTGCTTGTAATACTGCACTCATTCAGGTCTCAGAAGCAGCACAAACATAGCAGGGCAGTGTGGGCAGAGAAATGAGCAAAAGGGTCTGCTTTAAAGCAGTATCCTAGGGCTGCTCTGGAGCATCCTAGTGAAGTTATCTGCCTTGTGCAAGTCACTGATCAGTGACAGATCTAGTGGACAAATAATGCTTTATTATCTTCTTTAAAACCAAAATTTTAGAATGGACCGTAGTTTACAGGAACTTTACATATAGCTTTCTACACTTTCTGGTACTTTAAGGTTTGGTGAGATATTGAAAATTTAGCAGCATGACAGAATATTGGACAACTCACAGGTCTAAAACAGGCAGAGGTCTTGTTTCTAGATAACGTGTTCAATTTTGGCTGAAAGTTGAATCAAGACGATTTCTGCCATCCATGTTCCTTTCACAACATTTGTGACCCTAAATTATAATCACATTTGTTTCTTTTGTTTGGGGAGGGCATTGGTTTGGGGGGCTTTATTCCAGATAATAGAAAATATGAAACTATGCCATTGGTAGTGTATGCATCAAGATTTAAGATCACCTGTAGGATTAAATCAAACTTAATTTCCCAGATTAGGACTGAGACATATTGTATAATACCCAGTCTTTGCTGAAAAAGAAATAATCAATCATGATATTTATCTATAGCTTTGGCAAATCTACCATTAAAGCTTTTGCAAAATCCAAAGAAGTTTTATATTTAAAAAATAAACAAAATCTGATACCTGATTTCACATTTCATAACAATAACCTAGACAATAGGCTGATTTAGCTTTACCATAGCAGAGTACCGTATTCATATGATCTCTCAACTGTATATGACTCAATGATGATACTTGTTTCTCAGTGTACTCCTGTACATTTTCTAGGACCTAAGGGTACCATAAGTTAAGTTATATAAATTCTTTAAGTTGGATACTAATCCACACCTTTTTCCTGCACACCCTTTTTTTCCGTTCACACCAGAGGGTAAAATGTTATATTTTTAACTGTTACAGCAGTGAAAAATTGCATTTACACTAGCTCTTAGAAACTTTACTATGTATTATACTAGTTTAAAGCCAGAATCCTCAGCAGTCAGCTTCTACTAGATAGTTTTAAATAGGCTGGAGGTCAGTACGTCACTTGAGTGATCACTTCTTACTAGAAAAAGACCTTCACTCTTTTCATATTAATTATATTTATTCATGGTGTTGTAAACACTGGCATTTGGCCTGTTCCAAACTGACATTTGCACGGAGCTGAGTGCAAGCAGATTCTCACTTCATCAAAGAGAACTACCTGCAAACAGCCGATACAGATTTAGATTATGGTATGATCTTCAATAAGAGTACCAGAGTTATCAATCTGCCCGAAAAACATTGACTGAAGATGTTGTAACGGCACTTTCAATTTAAGTCCACTCCTTTTTAATAAAAATCTACCAAGATTATAATATAAGGCCATTTGATCGATCAACAGTATTTAGAGATACTAAATATTCCACCATACTGGATAAATCATGAAACTGAGATGCTAAGAAATTAGAAATCACATCCATGCTGCTCTGGTTCAGACCATGTATTTTGTAGCACTTTTTAGATTACAATACTAACCTTTAAATTAATCAATTAAACTAATGACATAGTTCTTCAACAAAAGTTATAAAAGATCATGTTACCTGTATTGATTTAAGAAAAGATATGACGGAAGTATATAAGATAATGAACGGCATGAATCAAAATGCACTATCTCATCATAAATGATCTGAGAGTTAATGAAAACTGGGAAGTAATTATTAAAACAGACCAATTTTTTTGTAATATAATACATAATTAACACATGGAACTCATTGCTTCCAGGCATCATTTAATGAAGAAGTTTATGAGGTTGGGGGTTTTTAAGCTTTGTGTGGGTAATAAGAAATTTCACGTATATTCCAGAAGGCATATTCGGCTCCAAGCTAAAGACCAGGGATATAATTTAAAAGCCAAAACTCAAAAAACAGAGCATACGCTTCAGGTTTATAATCATCTAAACCATGAATATGCTACTGTGCACTGTGTCATTAGAAGTCACAAACAGATGAACTTTTGGAATATATCACTGTATTAAAAACACTTCTACATTAGGTAGGGAGCAAATGACAAATTATGGTCCACTCCACAAAGCAGATTATTAGAGGCTTCATGTGTCAAGACCTAGAAACACCACTGATAAACTTCAACTTTTCAGTCTGAAAGACAGCACATTAGAAAGCCTTATAAAGAGCCCATATGGATAAGATCAAAGAACCCTCAACGGCAACGACCTGCCTGTCTCTATGTGGACTCTTAAGGAAAAAATTAGGAATAAGACAAGTTTAGCGTGATACTTGCATTGAAATGCTCCCATCATCCATCAGTTTGAAGCTGAAAGGTTTCCTGACTTCTACCAGGCTTTTACCTACTTGGCAAAACTGTATAAACTTTCCCTGCAGGAAACTTTCAAGCCCCTTCTGGAATCCATGTGTACTTTTAAGTATTCATAGCATAATAGTAAACAAAAGATTGCTTTAGAAGAGAAAGATCCTTTTCCATATACAGATATTTCCATTTAACTCCATTGCACATTACGAGGGCTGTATCTCAACTGGAATATGCAATTACATAGTATTTTCCACTTCTCCAGGCATATATACTGCCTAAGCAGTTAGACTAATATTTGAAACCTGTACTTGGTCTCCCCCATCCTAGTTTAGTGCTGTTATCATTTGGATATTAGGAGGAAGCATCATCATCATGAATTTACAGTTGAACATCTAGCTCATTATTTCTTCTGTTTTATTCCAGATAATTAAAAGGCGTAAAAGATCCCAGTTTATCTTGTGTAAAGCAGTTTATGACACGAAAGACAAGTAGAGGGAGAGGTCCATTTTATTTGGAAATGGAAAGCACAGTTAGAACAGATTTGATTTGATTTCTTTAACTTTCAGTTTGGTTACCAAATCCAAAATGCAAATAATTTGCATAGCACCAGGATAGATTCTCTCTTACAAGATAGGAAGCTATAAATATCAGCAACCAACAGCTATAAATTGGCCTGAAACTCATAGCTACTGGTCTCCACTTAAAGAGACCCAGGCAGAGTTTTAAGGCTGCATGTGTTCCTCTAGTTGCCATGGATGGGGACGGAGAACTGAGAAGATGGTAATAAGCAAAGCATTTTGTGATACGCAGATGGTAGGAAGCTCATTTCCATCTGACTTTTTTCCTCCTCGTAATTACACTCTCCCAAGCAGAAGCTTTATGTCTGCATTGAAAGCAATAGCCAGTTCTCCGTAAGTAACCTACTTTGTATATTGGGATGGTGGAAGGGGATTTTGCAAAAGTATTTTTTATTTTTTTGGTTAGAATTTTTGTGCTGTAATTTCACTCCAAGTGGCTACTGTAATTACAGGTTAAATTTGGCACCTACACTGCTCTTCTAATATTTTGCTAATTCATTTAAGCTATAGCATAAGAGGATAGAAAATTAGGTTTAGGCTTCTGTAATGTAATTATTACCTTTTATAAAAAATAAAAATGTGTACCCAATTAGTAAATAATGAAAACCAATTTCCTTTTGGTAGTTGGCAAAAAAAATGTGTAATTTCTGTCTTACAAATTTTGTAAATTACCTGTACACAACCAATTTTTCTTCCCCTTACTAAGTTTTGTAAGGACTTTTACACAAATAAACATCAAAATTCTATAATTACAAATTAGAATCACTGATTACATGTATTTACAGTAATTACATAATTAGCAATAATTACATTAATTATACAAACAATAGACTGTATTGAGTAGCAATGAAAAACAAGAACACTCTCACGTATAAAAACATGCTTTGAGCTAGGAAAAAAGGATTTATCATTAGCACTAAAATGCAGAAATATAGCACAGAGCAACACCACTGTATTGTGCCCTGTTTTGTTCAAGCACTGAAAACTCTTTTAAAAATGCTGGCTACAAACACAATGCAGTATTTTGGGGGTACCTATATCCCAAATAACATACGCAGAGCTAAGGAATACACAATAGATGGGGAGTACATTAGGGATTACAGTTCCTTTTTCAAAAGCACCTATTTTCAAGAGCCTGACCCAGTGGCTGCACAACCAGCGTAAGCTGATTGTACGTTGGGCTGCCCATGAGAGTTGTGACCTTGTATCTGGCACTGCTACCCCCGCGGCACGCTCCCACCCTTTCCCTTCTGCTGGCTCTCGTGCTGGTGTGGCCACTGAGCTCAAATATTCATGGTGCCAACTCTTTTTATTCGGCATTGTTTGTTTTCTGTCAAGCTGCTCTAGATTATCCTCCATCTGCGGGAGCATTAGAGCTGATGCTAGAAGGGAGAACAGAACTCTCCTTTTAAAAGGCAGCATTATCTTAGATCAAATTAAGCAGACAGTGAAACTGCAAATTTAGGTGCTTAAATTAGATAGGTACCTCTAAACGTGGTATGTAAAATCATGGAAAGTCAGCACCTGGAAGATAAAGGCACCCTAGTGACACCTCACTGCTCATCAGTTGTACGCAGAACTTCCTGCAAGTAGAGTAAGAGGAGGTCATTGGAAGAAAGCTAAGAAACAGAGACACACATTTTCCAAAGAGAATTGACAACCCCACCTTCTTCATGACTTCATCTGTGACCAAAGAATGGTCACAGTTAGTAACTGCATATATAAAGAGTCATTTTAGGCTGAACCTTGTAAGAAACTATGTTTACATCTGCAATACTGATTACATGCCTATCAAGGGAATGAACCGCAGATTGCAGCCAACTCGTGCAGAGGGGCCCTGGGTTCCTCTGGGCTTCATATCATGGTGTCCCATTCTTTCACCTAGGGGATTTATTAGGATGTGAGGACTGTGTTGCAGCCCACCCGAATAACAGTATCTATGGCCTGAGATGATGGGTATGCTTTATGTGGCTGGGGGTATAGCTTCAGAGCACATGAGCTTCCTGAGAGTGTGAAGCTTGTCACAGTGCTATCCAAGGGAAGGGAAAACCAAACCTGGGGCAGCCTCCTGCACACTGCTTAATGGGAGAAGTCCCTGCAGCAAGTGATTCCCAGAACCACACCTGCGTTTGAGAGAACTTAGAGAACTAATTAGTTGAAAGCAATAGAGAGATCATCAGTGAATTAATATTTATGCAACACAGACGATCAGGGGACCAGGAAATAGGACTGAACAGGAGATACAGTACTTGACAGCGTAGTTGTTCCTATTATGTTTATCAGAGCTGTAGTGACTAGCTTTGGTGCCTGGGTACATTTCTCCCTTTATTACAGCTTTGATGTTCAGAAACCTTGGCTAAGTTAAATTGCACATCTGCTTTTAGTTGAAAAATGAATTGCAAATCAAGACTGTTTGCTAGGTGAAGGACTATAGGAAATAGCGTGCTCAGAGTGCTGAGGATGAGGCAACCTTGGGTAAGTCAATACAGGCAGCTGCTCTGCGGGTTTCACCAGATCTGTGATATCTCTATTTTCTGTCAGAGAAGCACAGAAGTACCCAGGCCAAAAATTCCTGAGTTAGCTGGGTTAGACTCCTCTCCGGTCAATACATGTAGTTTTGTCGGTGTGACACTAAGCTCGAACTCTTAGTTTGGAAGGTGCCATGTTAATACAGATCTAAAGCTTCTGAATTACAGCCTGTGGAGCTATGGTCAGTTCTCAGCTAGTCTAGGGATCAATGCCTTGTCATTCATTCTTGTTTCCCAAGGAAATGGGGCAGGGATACCAAGGAAGAAATCGTGACTGCTGAAGCTCATTTAGGTCAAGGAAGGAGAAGAGTGTATGTATCGAATGTGTAAGGCTCTCCAGAGCAAACCCATCAGCAGCTGAGAAACAACACAGACAGGAGCAGTCAATCACATACATGAAGGCATTTTCTCTGTTAATTAAGATTTTGATACAAAATAAATCATCTAAATACTAATTTCTTGTTTTGACATCTCAGCTGACATCTAAGTAAAATTGTTGCTTGATATAAATTCAACACTGTTTTTGAGCACAGGCCCACACCAATGTTACCCAGTATGTCACCCAGTGGTACACCGATACTTACTTGCTTTTAATTTTATTGCCAAATGACCATCCCACCCCCCAAAAATCATATTACTATTACACTATGCTTATGATATTAATTTAAGGATTAGCAGAACAGCAGGACCACAGTTTGTTTCAGTAACTAGAATACCTTGACAACCAAGATTTAAACATAGGGAAGGTCTACTAGTTCAGTAAAAGGCCAAAGCTTCTGGGCTCCACTAGGACACATCTTGCTCATTTTCTGCTCTAACCCTTATTCCTCAAAACCACAGTGAGGTACAGGTAGAACAGGTACTTATAGAAATTTAGCTACAGCAGTCTGACTTAAACACTTACAATTATGCTGTTCTCATGCTACCTTTGTATTTAGTGAATGACAGCATTGGTGAAGGTTTAATGAGCTGTGAATGACTACACAAAATGTACAGGATCACAAAACCTGCTTCTGGTAATTTACATTAACAGTTACATCTAAGTGCCAGAATCTATGTCATGATCCACTGTTAATATACTCTGTATGTTCCTTCTTAAGATTGGTCGGAATATAATTATTTCAAGTCTCCGAGCTAAACCTGTCTATTCAGGTTTTCCTCTTTCTGAACCACTCATTGATACCCAAAAAGCCTGCCTATGTTAGAGGTTTTAACAGTTAAAATATTTGATACGTTCATACTTTTCACCTGACATGAGGGGAGTTTTTAAGAGAATGCTCTATATTTCTGTTTAAGTCTCAGTCACACTCCGCCTGTGGATTTGCAGACTGCCAGCATGCCCTGCTAGAATACCCGTAGGCATGTAGCACTGCTCACAAACCTGATAGAGGCTCTTGAAGAGTGAATCGATGCATTATCTTCCCTTGCACATACATTTGATCTTGTGCTTTTTCCAGCCACCCAGAGTGCCAGAGCTTTTACTCTTTGCACATTGTAACTTGGAACATGCTATTTCCCAAACAGAGTCTTTTTTTCTGAAGACTACTGGTATTCTTGCAAAGTGTCCGTATCAGATATAACACTGCTTACCTTAGGAGACTTAAAAAGCGTATCTCAAGAGACACAGATTAACATAGTAATCCTTTAAGCTAAGTCAGATAGTATTATCTCATTATTTGTAGTTATTGCCTAATAAAGAACTCTTCATCTTCTATATACTCATCCGCACTTCTATCTCTACTTATAAACAGTGGCCACGTAATTTAAGAAATTCCTATTATTAAGAAATCCTCCATTTGTATCTCTTTGAGTGTCTCAGCTCAGAAAATGACTTGACATCTATTAATTAATTACACAGATAACCAAAAGCTACCTCCCACACTAACAAGGGAAAACCATAGGAAACAAAGAAACCAGAAACAGAATTCATGAATGTTTAATAATTTTTTTCCTGTTAAGGCACCTTCAATTCAGAGTATAAAATTTGGTTTAAATGTATATGAAAATGCATCAGGAGAAATATTTCACTTTTAGCCTTTTACATATACATACACGGGTGCTATCACTAGTAAAGAAACTATTTTTGCAGTCTACAGAATGCTCAAAAAATAAATTAGAGAATTAATCAATTGCAGTAACATGGCTAATGCTGTAACACTGACATGGAAGATAAAGCCATAAAGGCTGCGAAATAAAACATTACTCTTTATTGTCAACTTGGAAAAGATTTAAGAAAAAAACTCAAAACCAAAAAACCCAAATTCTGTTTAAAAAAAAAAATCTACTTTTTTTTTTT
>NW_009258414.1:3782176-3819491 GCF_000687185.1 Egretta garzetta | reverse complement strand
AAAAAATTTAAAAAAAAAACCCAAAACCAAAAAACCCAAATTTTTTTTAAAAAAAAAAAATCTTCTTTTTTTTTTTTTTTTTTACAGTTCTGTTTACAGAATTGTTAAAACCATCTATAGAAGTATAAAGTAATTGCCTGGAGATGTCATGCAAATAGTCTTGCCCTTGATGTTTACTAATACCTTATTAATAAACAAACTTTTTACCTGAAATGTTCCTACAAGCTCTGCAACACACCTGTTTAACACCTACTTCTGAAATAACTCAACATGATCCAGAAACCAGAACAACAAGAGCACAAGACAGAAATTTCATTGTGCAACAGAGAAAGGAAAGACACACATGGGAAGGAATTCTCTACAGCTTGGGCTGATGTGGATATGGAGAAGTGAAGGTGGGGTTGCTATTCAATTTCCAAAAGATGAATCCAAAGTAAAGGCAACCATTTTTCTTTTTGTATGTCAGTTCCACACATCAGTCACTTTATATAGGACACGGGCAAAAAATAGGAGAAAATAAAGTGCACAAACAATTCACCTTCTGAATGCCTCAGTTTGGTACTTTTCTGTCATTTTGCTCAATGACCCAGTTTGTCTAAATCACACATGCCTACACTTTTAATTTTTCTCTATGTTCTTTAAGCACAAGAATTATTGATTGTAAATATTCAGTCTCAAGTGTCCAATTGCATTTGTCCATGAGCTGTTAGAAAATTCTGTGTCTACACCGAGATTAACCCCAGCTTTACTTATGCTGTGTAGGGAGTTTAATGTCAAAACCACATGTTCTCTGGCATCTTTTGCAAATTGAGCATGCAGATCAGTGGGCAGAACCCAATTAAAATAATACCACAACTCAGCAGTAACAAGACTATGGTGACCTTCCATGGTGTTAACAACTCCATAATGTTTTGCCAGTGCTGGAACACTTGTTCCCAAAGTTCATTACCTTGATACTTTGAAAAATTATAACCATCCTGCTTTATATCATGCTAGTTAGAGCCTCCTTTCTTTTCCATCTCTATGGCTTTTCAGAAGAAAAAACCATACCAACCTCAAATTCACTAAGATTTTTTTCTCCATCTAAAGGGTGGAAAACTAACACATTGGAAAACAGCCAAAAATTCCTTGTAAGTTTGTTCCCATTTTGAGGGAACATCCATCTTTCAGAATTTCAGCAATTTAGGTAATGAGTTCCCTATAGGAAGCGCGGGAAGAGTCATGAATACCAGTCCAAAATTGCCTAACCAGCATAGCCAGCAGGACACAGTAAGGAAAGGGATGTTTCTTTCCCCCCAAGCTGCTGTTTTAACATAATCCATACCCTCTTGTTTGGATCAGTAATTCTCCTCTGGAATTAGGTGCCTTCAGCTGCCCTGGTTATACAGTCACCCTTCTGAAGCAACATCCTCTTCAGCTCACTACTGCATCATCCTTTGTTTAACAGAACTATTGTTCTTTGTTTAATTCAGAAGACATTATTTGAATATTTACTCAACACAAGGGATGGTTGCTAAACAAGTAGAGCAATTAATCTGAAAAGGTCTTAAATTGCTGTTTAACTTCCCCTGAAAAATTACAAGTGATGACAAGTTATTTGAAGACAGAATTCTGCAACAGACTTCCATTAATTAACAACCCAATGTAACAATCATTCCAATTCCCAAAGGTTCTGAATATCAATGTTACAGTATTTCCCTCACTCAGTAATTATTTATTAATAATTAATTTTAATTTTTTTTTTGCTGCGATATGATGATTTTTCAAAGACAAAGCGTTTTCCAGTGCTTTATCATTGGAGGAAGGTGTTAAAAAAACAAGAGAGAATATTCTTAAGGCCAATTACTTAAGCCACAAGACTGCCTGAAATGCTGAAGAATTTTCTATTCCAGACATATAATCAGGAGCAAACTGCCTCTCCTGTATCTCAGGTTAGTATCCTAGTCTGGTGTCTACATTGCTTCATTCCCCTCCTCTCTCACCCCTAAAAAAATACCAAACAAAACCCTCCAACACAAACTTATGCTTCAGTAAAGATAGACATTTCAAGAATATTTGAAGTGCTCGAACTGGCAATGTTTAGGAGATGAACTTTAGTGCTCAGTTTCCCCCTGCATAAAGATATCTTGTGAATGCTCCACTTAAGCTGTAGTCAAAAGGAATTACAGCATAATAACTACAGTTTTAAGACCTTTCATACTTCATCAATAAATCTCTCTTTGATGCTATATGAAGATATGGGGAAGTTAAATCAATAATTCATGTTAATCATGCTCAGTCTTAATCAATAACAGAACTACTACTCTTTTCAAAGCCCAGAGACAGTTCTGTTAGGTACAAAATCAAATTTAATTAAAGCTTTACATGCAGAAGAGAGTTGTTAATGCTATCATAATTAGTTTGTTTAATACTGCAATTGCCAAACTCCCCTGTACCTTTTGCAGGCTACTTGAATATTAAATTCATTATTTGCACCTGCTGCCAGAGAAAGTTGGGCTGTTCACGTACAGTACACATACATGAGACTACAGAGATACAGGGATTCTCTTATCCTTCCAAGCCCATTGAAAAGTTTGCACAGAAATAAGTAGATAGTACCCAGAAATCTGAACATTTCTGAAGATGAAAATTGTCAGGGGAAGATGCATCAGAGTCACTCGCCTGTGTCCTGTCAAAAGCTGCTTTTATATGTATGCTGTGACTTTCTCTTAGCCTCCCAGGATCGTTAGGTCACATCGTGGAGAATAGCAATTTCATTCACTGCAAGTTATTAGGAAAAAAAAAAAAAAAGTTTCTTCTTTAACTTGGGGATCAAAAAAGGTAAGTGCTACCCATTACTCCACCTGATCTCTTGAGAGATGTCAGACTGAGCCTTTCTATTTCCCTTCACACTTGAAAGAGGAGGTCACAGCGTAAAAGTCAAATATTTAACAGCCCTCCAAACACTGTATTCAGCGCCAGAGGACCTGAGTCAGGGAAGAGGGGTAAACGTTGTGTCAACTGTGCTCTTTTGAGACTGTTCTCTTTCCATTCCAGTTCTGCTAGTAGGTGTCTATTTTCACACATTATAAATTAGGTAAATGTTAACCCATTCACACTGACAGCTGCCTATAATGGCACATTTCACACCCCGTGTAAAGAAAAGAAGAAAAAAACCTGTTTGTTTTAGCAGTGTTTCTCATTCATACTAGCAAATGTCACTGGTCAAAGGGCTGTTTGATACCATGTTTTTGATGAGAAGCAAGACAGTGATGTGCTCTGATTTTTACTTGATTAGAATCTGAGATTTGATTCTGAAAACTAAAATCTTTGTATTTTTTAATTTATAAAAACAGAAAATCTCCCCTGCATTGAGTCTTAGCCTACCTAAATGTCAATGTAGGAATTAATACTGCAACACATACGGATATTCTCAGTTTCACCTGTTTGGATAGCTGCCTTGAGCTCACATGTATAAAAATTAAGTAAGTACATAAAGATTTGTGAGCTCAAGACCTTAATAACACAACCATTCTCTAGCAGTCAGATTTGACTGAAATCCAACAGTAAAAAATCCTCTAGCATTAAACAAACAGAAGACAAAAGCACAAAATGGAAATTCATGAGCAAGTGTGTCACCATACACAATAAAGAATACCATCGATTAGCTGCCTGAATGTTTGTCATTGCTCTTTTGGCTTTTTTTTTTTTTTTTTTTTTTTTTTTTAAAGGAAGCACAGAGAGAAGTTTGGTCTGTATTTATTTTTCTGTCCTTAAGCATTGCTGCAAGATTCAGTCTTGGTAAAGTGTAGTCTTGCATCATTCTGTATTTCATTGACCATTCACTGCAATGCTGAATGACTGACCAACTGGCAGTTAAACTGCTCATTAAGAAAAAAGTACAAGTTTCTCTAAACTCATTTTTCTCCCAATCATTTCCTTGGTCTATTAACAGGCAGCTTTCTCCTACTGTTCAATAGTGCAAAGTTAGATTTGCCTTATTCTGTGTAGTGTAAAGCATTTAGGCAGTTTAAAAGTGAAAGTACTTTTTGAGAAGCTTCTTTAGAGCAAAAATGACAGTAATAACATACATCTTAAATGCTAAATTTCCATGTTAAAGCATCAATTCAATAATCTGTGATCTGCAGAAAAGCAGTTCTTTTACTGTGATTTTATTTGTTACAATGAACTGACTGCAATTCCAGAAGCAAATATGCATGCTATAAAATTTAAATTTAAAAATCTGACAGTAATGGAAACTTCAATACAGAGACAGAAATCTACTTAGTCAGCAGCCACAAATAAGGACCACCATTTTCTTTCAATAACCTTTGCAACCTGTCTTGTAAGTCAAAAGGGCTTATTAAAGAAACCAAAATTAAATGGTCATGAAGATGCAGACATTGACTTTTTCCCCTCCACTCCAGCATGGCAAGGTGGAGCCTGTGCACAAAATCGTATCTGTGTCACCTCAGATGATCCCAGGTTATATACATCATATGAACCCTTTCTTTTTCTTTACAAGATTCAGGGTCATATATATATGTATCTATATAAAAAAATTAAGTCACATGAGCAGCTCTTCAGAACCGAGATATTTGTGACTCACGAAACACAGGTTAGTCCTCATCTGCATAAAAATCACAAAACTTATGGTTAGATGGCGCATTGTCATATTTATGATGTGACTGCATATTACCTTTTTCCAGACAGATGGGTCTGCAGCACTTTGGCTTCAAGCTGGAGGACCAGATGCCAAAAAGATAAAAGGTACCTGTTTACCAAAGCTCAGAAGCAATTCTTCCTTCTTACAGCATTGTTACCAGTCAAAACTCGCTAAAGCCACAATTTAAAGTTAGTTGTCTCCATTCACACACAAGCCACTGAAAGAACAGAACCATCACCCCAAACACCTGCACATGAAAACGTATCATTAAGAATCCCCATGTGCCATTGGAGCCACAGTAATGCTGGCAAGCTGATCTAAGTAATACAGGGGACTGAAGCGGTGGAGGTACAAGCAAGGAAGGATGTATAAAAAGCATGGAAAATTTTTAGAGGAAACCTGTAGGGTGCTGAAGAGCACAGAGAACCAAGGGGACCATGAGAAACTGAAAGATGTCGGGCAACATCCTGATGAGATGCAAGCCTAGAAGAGCAGACAATGGCACTGTTCTGGTTCAGTTCTTCCTGCCTGTGGGGGAACATCATCCACCATCCCCCGTTTCTCCTCCATAGAGAAACTGAACAGTAGCTTGAAAATTGGTGAACTGTCTGGGCTAAGAAAATGAGGAAAATGGCATATCTCAACAGCTTTACTCCCACCAGCTGGGACAGCATTGTTTGCCAAACAGCATTTTAGAGATAGGGTAGAGCACTTTTACTGTTATGTTTTCATATTCCAGTGCAGATGATAGAACTGCAACCTTCTGAAGTTCTAAACAGTTCATTTCCTTAATACTAATACAAAATGCCTCTTGTGTGGTACTTCCAGTCAGACTAAAGGTGTGATTCACATTATTATGATTGAAGAAACAATAGGCAGTCTTTCTACATGGCTTCTTCTGCATTTGGTTAAGTATATTTGCAAGCGCTGACAGCTTGAATCTCATCAGCAAGAGGAAAATAGAAAAGTGACAGGCCTGGACCTGAAAGACAGAATAGTCTGGTTCTGTGTGACATTTGAAAAGGGGATTCATATTTTGGAGGAAGAAAAACACTCATAAATCAAGAGATCAGAAGAAGCAGCAAAATCAGAAGTTATCTGGTAGCACTTAGAAATTTCGTGTATGGTGGTCTTGCACAGAAAGTATCCAGGATATGCAGAGGAAACAACGAACAGTTTACCACAAAAAAATCTGATTTATCACATGATTGTCACTAATATGTATGAAGACTGTAGCGAGAGGTACCATTTGCTTCCTTTTTTAGTTTGAAACCCTACCACCTGTGACACACTTATAGCAGGCAACAGACCTTGTACATACAATGCAGTTTAATCTAACTTCTGATAATTTTCTAACAGCAATGGAAGATTTTTATTGCATTTTTAAAAGGCAACTTCTTGAATTTGCATTTTCATATATTAAACACAACTTTAATCCTATTACCATTTTTCATTTTGGGTTTGACGTAGTTTGTCTGCCAAAATTCCACAGAATTCTTTAAGAACACAACTGTTCAAATTTATATTACCATATAGTTGCTGTTTAATGGTAACGACAGACAAAATACCAAATTTAGAAACTTAAAGTGGGATGTGAAAATGAACCCCAGAACCTTGATTATGACCGTGCACAAAAGAAAAGCTCATATTGAGAAGAAAAATCTGAATTAACATGCTTAATCTCATAGGAACTTAAAACCCAATACTTAGGTTTGATTCAGAGATGAAATTTTACCTTAGACAGTTAATATTGAGCCATCTGTCATGATACACCAAGTGTGGTGACTGGGAAAATAACTGGACTCCTAGTTTACGAGCACATATTATGTGCACTGCTTAAGGCAGCAGACAGGATCGCAAAGGTAAAAAAGAAACATCTGTGGTGTACATATAACAATTAAAAACAAAGACCTAGCCTTCTCCTGGTACGTAACTCTTTAAGTGAATCCCTATATTGTTTAGCTTTTGTGAGCCGTATTACTTCAGCTAGTTGCTTATTGCAAATAAATGTTCAGTCTCGGACCTTTATGCACTCTTGTTTCACCACTCTAGGTAGGACAATTAAAGTAGAACATGCAAATAGCTGACAAAAGCACTGACCATCTGGAAAGACATTCAATCTGCTTCTAAATCCAACCAGACCTTCACAATATTAGCATGAACAGATTTTTACCTTTACAGATTTTTGCTCTTCCCTCATTTTGGACAAAAGGTTTGTTTTAACCAGAAAACTCCAGTTTGGCTCCCCCCAGTTCAGAATTTTTTTTTTCATGATTCCCAGACACAGGAACCTAAATAACACTCCATGATGTAGTCATAAAGATAAGACAACTGCCATAATCTTTACTGAGATCTGAAAACATAATCTCATAGTCACTTAATAAAGGCAGAGTCAGGCACAGATAGCACTGAGTAATTCTGCTCTAAAACTTTCTGAAAAAAACAAGGTTTCTAAAAAGCTATACAGCTTTTCAGATTCAACACTCTTTAAAATGAAAATGTTTTCCTAGATTAGTCACCCCTCTTTCTTTCTCTCTATATATGCATATCTAGATATATATTTAAAAGGCTTTATTTCTAGTACATATAAAGTTGTAACGTAAACCAAATAAACGTCAAGACGTGGATTTTATCAAGTCAACCTAAATGTTAGGCCTAAAAGCTATCACTGCCCCTTTAACTTTTAAGTATAAGTCTTTCCCACAATAAAATACTCAACTACCTCCCCACTGAACTATAAAGAATAGATTTAGTGGATACATTATAGCGCACTACTCTGTTCATATACCTTTGCAGCAGAAAGCCAAATTAAATGCTGGAGTAAGCAAGATCAATTCAGTTGTAGTCAGCAGAGATGCATCAGCTTACCTGTGATCACAACACAATTTGCCAAGGAAGAACTGCCAATGCTGTATAAATAGTGATGAACATTACCTAAAAGTTTTTTTCCTTTATAGACACACGGCTCTGGAATTGAGTCCAAAAGTAATGATTTTATTACCTCATTGAAAACAATGGCTTTTAGGGGCTGCGATTATGAACGCCCTTGAGAGGTAACTGACAGCCATTGTGTTAGTTTACAATAGGAGGAATTAAAAGATGCCCTTCGGTTTCAGTCATGATGCACATTGCTTCGTCACACTTTTCAACACAGAAGGAAATAACTTGACAGAGATATTAAAGAGGCTTAAAAATGAAGTTTGTAAGTGTGAAGCAGGTATGTGGGATATCGTAAAGTAAGAACTGGAATGGTCCTGTTGAATGCAGTAAGATAAATGAAGGTCAATGGCTATATGAATAAATTGAAATGAGATTAAAGTTCCTTGGGCTGTGGTGTTCTGGAGCAGCACTCCAGCATTCTGAAGCAGCAGAGTCAACACAAAGATCCTAACTGCTTTTGAGATGTAGCTTGATCAATTTATTTTACAATCTTTTTCCTATGCCTGACTGCACTAGCAGGAAACTGGATTCGGTGATGCAGGGTGTTCCTTCCAGTACTCTTCCCTGCTAGGAGATATAAATAATATCTTAAATGCTTGTATTGTTTAATTTAAAAAAAAAATAAAAATCAGTGTGCAGTGAATTTTCTAGTTAGCTGGAGCTATTATGCTGGTACAGAGGGAAGGAGGCTTTGCCAAGGTAAGTATATAATTTGCAATGACTGCAATTTGAGTGCACCTGGATGGAGATGCCCAAGAAACTCTGTGATGAACTGACAAGATTATTGCAAAATGCACAGAAAGTAAATAGCTGCTCCCACCTGTGCACATACTTTTTAAACAATAATGCTTTGGCATGATCCTGAAGAGATTAACACTGATACATAAATATGTAAAGGCACATTGTACAGTGCAATAGCATTTTTTTCCTAAATACAAATTAAACAATTTAGCAAAACCATTTAGAGCCATTCTATTTTCATGAAAACAGAATTTTGATCTCTCCCCATGCACATATAACTAGGCACAGGCAAACTTGTGTCCAGACAATCTATATGTAATTTCTGAATCCTGGTCTGAAACTATTTATGTTGTGATTGTCGCTCAGTTTTGCTTCTGGAGGCAGTCAGCTGGATAAACACCTCCATTCCTAGGTCATGGTTTAGAGTGTGGTGATGCACAGTTAAGTCTAGGAAAAGAAATAATTAAAGCTACACCTTAAATTTAACTTCCTGTAAATACAGAGTTGTATTTTTTGCTCACAGGGTTTTTTTTGTTTTTCAATAGAAATGGAGTTAAACACTCTTGCGCTTGAAAATGGCTCTCGAGTACTAAATTTTGACACAATGATGCATTGCCTTTTGCTGATGTTTGAAATCTTTTCTCCATTGACACGGTGGAATCTTCCACATTTGTTACCAATGCCCAGGGTGGGCCCATGCATTTATCGTTATTTAGCATAACCATGAAGGATGCTTAAGTATGAAAGAAAGAGTAAAATGCAGATAACTGGTGCTTGTATTTATCAGTAAGTTAGAAAGTTAGGAAAAGAAAGATTATCTTGATCATCTACAACTGTTAGTTTTATTACCAAGATTAAAAAGTTTCTTCATTTTATTTTCTTCTGGTTTTGTAAATACATTTTTCTGTTTTAAACAAAGTTGAGAGAAATCACTATTTTTAATATGGGTGTGCTGGGAGTAACTGGAAAGCCAGCTATGAACTATGGAGAGATACAGAAAGTTCATTTTATTGTAAGTTACAAGTGCTGTTGCTAAAAATCCAACAACATTAATATACAGATGTTTTTGACAAGTCTTGGCTGTGCAAAATTTTAACTCATAGCTCATTCCTGTTAGACTATACATTTTTAAGGCTTTTAAACTAACAAAATAAACAAAGATCTGGTCTTCCCTGTTGTAATTTAATACAGTCCTCTTCTAAAATGCCATATCATTAGATTGGATTATGCCAGCATCTAAGTTTGATCTTAACAAATACATTTTTAATTAATCACACTGTTTTTTTTGCCTGATAAACTTCAACGGTTTACCTAAACCACTGTAATCCAGAAATGCTTCCATGTCGTATCATAAAGCTAGTAACCTTACGAACCACTTATTTGCTGACGGAACACACTGTGCTTATTTGCAGAATGTGAAGAATTCAGAATTTGAAAGGAAAAAAAAAGCCCTTAACAAGGTGCAAAGCACAATTTTTGAAAAAAGCTTCACCACCTAGCTACATTTAGACAATAGCTTTCTCTCCTTTAAAACCAGTCTAATTAAATACAGCTGGAGATAGCACAAAAGAATTTCATTAATTAATTGGCAACCTGCTGACACTAATTAAGCTATGAAAATTCAACTCCCTCACACCAGATTTTAAACATTAGTCAGTTACATTTGTTGGGAAGTTTGCCTTGCGTCTCTAACACAAATCAAAAAAGAGAAAATGAACTTTGTGGTTAACAAGTGTGGGAACAAAATGACCTATTATTGGAAAAATTAGATATTAAACCTTGCACTGATAGAGAAAAGAAGTTGTGCTACAGAAGCTCGTACTGATAGATTCCCTTATGAGTGGGATTAAGGGCTTCACAACTACAGCCTCCTTCTCACTATATAGGAGAGAATCCCAAAACACTAACTGCACAGGGGAGGCAAATTACCCTTATTTAATCCTCTGCAACACCCTGTGTAAGGTGCCACAAAGCTTCACTTTGCTCCTGTTTGTGCGGCTGTCTACCAGTCAAGATTTCATGCAGTAACTAACAGAAAACATAATAGAAACTCTTTTACCCATATCCTAAATCTCATCTAAAATATCCGATGAGACCTCACTTAACATTTTAACAGTTAATTACACTGTAAGAAGGAAGATTTATTATTTCATGTCTCAAGGCCTACTGGCAACGAGTGCTTCTGCTTAACTTGAGTAAGATTTCCACACCATGTTGAAAATGTGCTACCCCTGATCTGTATCCACATTATTTATTAACAATATAGAAAAAAAAAAAAAAAGACAGTGCAGAACAAAAATATTGTCTACTTTTTGAAAATCCCAACCTTTACAGCGCTTCAGGGACTGTAAGAATCGACAAACAATTAATTTATTTTAAAATAAAGGAAATAAGATACTGTAGAAAAGTAGCATATAACTTTCCTGGTTTTTTTTCATTTTCTTTTTCACATGAGACACAACAGTTAAATCACACAGCCTCTGCATAATAGAGTACAGCACAACTTGCCCACCTCACCATATTTTCAGAAATCTAATTAATTGGAAGCTGGCAATTAATTTTGAATCTGCAGGAAAGTATTTTTCTGAAGCAATTTTATAAGAATTGATTTATGTGAAGCAGAGGTTCTGTAACCTAATGTGCTTTCAGTTTTGAAATTCTCAGTTAGTACCCAGTGAATCAGCCAGGAAAGTGGCAATCTCATGCTAATGAATGGCTCATTCGTTAAATGCAAAATCTTAAAATAAAAAGAAAGAAAAAAAAAAGTCAGGAGTCTGGATTATAGAAACATAGAATGTTTTGGGTTGGAAGGGACCCCTAGAGGTCATCTAGTCCAACCCCCCTGCAGGAGCAGGGACACCTTTAACCAGATCAGGTTGCTCACAGCCCCATCCAACCTGGCCTTGAAGGTTTCCAGGGATGGGGCCTCCACCACCTCCCTGGGCAACCCGTTCCAGTGTTTCACTACCCTCATTGTAAAGAATTTCTTCCTTATATCCAGTCTAAACCTACATTGGTTTAGTTTAAAACCATCACCCCTTGTCCTGTCACTGCTGGCCCTACTAAAAAGATTGTCCCCATCTTCCCTGTAGCCTCCCTTTAAGTATTGAATAGATATATACCAGTTCACATTTTCCCTCCAAATACATGCTCGTTGTTCTGAGGTATAAGCTTCGTATTGTAACTCAGTGTAAAGTCAAATAAAATTTGCCATTTCTGTGCAGGTTAAGATGACTAGCTGTGATTCTCAAGAGTGACTGGCAAGATCTGAAGAGCTACAGCTGGCTGTGTCCTAAATGCTTTCTTGCTATGGTTGAGCTAGCCCAAATAGAAAAAGGTAAGCATGTGCTTAAAAGCTTCTTGAACTGTTGCCAACTAGGAATAATCAGTCACAGAAAAATAATGGAAGTCCCATTGCCTCAGTCATTGCTATACAGTGCTAAAAATCAGCGAGATGTGAACATGCTCAGCACCCATCAGAATCAGTCTCTTTACAATGTGTTGATTACAATACACAAAATGTAATAAAGAATATATGCTTTCCATTAAGGGTGGAAAAGAACTATGTTAACCAGTGTACTGTTCCTACTTCTAAGCTTTATTATACTCTCATTTACTACAGTCATGACTGTAATATTTTATCATAAGCTTAAAGTGCATTTGGCAAAACGTTTGATAATGCATTTGATTAATAGACAAACTGAAGTAGTTTATGTTGGCTAGTATCCCACAGCACTCACATGGATTCTTCCATTTTTCAGCCTACCTCATGTTTTACTACTTTGGTTACATCTTCAAAATGCTGTGAAGTCAAACTGTCAGTAAAGCCACCATGGTCCAAGAAGACATTTTGATTATCAAGTGCACCAGAACCTACCCTGGAAGTTTGACTTGGGTACAAGCAAGGTCAGACAAGATCAAATGGAATAAGACCATTCTGGAGACTGATGCTCAGATTTGGGCATTTGATTATTTTTCAAGAGAGAGTCACAACTTAATTCCAGAAGTATGTTTTTTACAAACATTTATTTATACAAGAATAGTAAAAAAAGGGTGATTAAGGGAGAATAGCTTTTGTCCAAGTGGATACTGTCAGAGGAGGGCTGGGAAAAGGAAGAGTTTAATGCAGCATACGATAGTGTCTCACTGTGAGAACAGTTCTCATAATAAGGCCCAGAGACATCTTCCAGTCGACTGGCAGTTTCTAACAGTACTTTTCACAAAACTACCGAAATAATAAAGGAAAGGAAGAGATGCAGAAAATGAAAGCAGTATCTTATTTTAATAATAGCCTTTTTTACTCTATTGTAATTAAAAAAAAAAGGCTTGAGTATTACATACAAGTAAATATTAGTAGCCGAAAGTAGCAAGCTCTTCTATTGGGGACTGAATCCAGTTATCATGAAGACAACAAAATGAAAATTGAGACAATGAAGGTTATATTGACAATAGTAAGGAAAAAAGTTCAAGCCATGCCTGGGGCACGAAACGGAGAGCAAAAGTTAAAGGAAAAATTCATGAAAGATGCATGACTGTCAGATTCACATGTATTACAGTTAAGTGCATTCATTAAATGATCATAAAGAATATATGGCATAAAAATGAAAGAGAAGAGCACAGTCTCTAATAGAACCCAATAATTTCAGTGCAGGAAAAGCAGCAGACCATGACAACAATTTAAACTAAGATCACTAAATCTTGCATCCTAGCTTCCACTGCAAGCAATCCTTAAAGAAAAGAAAAAAAGAAATCACACAGTAAATGAAACAAGTGACAAAAGAAAATATGAGATCGAATTTTAAGGCTGCACTGCAATAGTACACAATGAAGCATTCATTTGTTTTGAAAGTATCATGAAATTATCCAATCATTAACCATGTTGAGAAATGCATCGGTTCTGACTGCACACATGGCAAATGTCCTGGAAATACATATCCTGGTAAATGAGTTGTAGTGATTTTGACCAGGTCATTTGATACTTGAAGCCCTTTACATTCCATTGTGGTTTATATCATCTGTATTATTTCACATAACAGGTTATAACAGATCTTCTGGCCAGGGTTTTGACACCTCTGCATGAGATTGTGTTTAACACCTCATCAGTTGGTATACATATGCTAATCGTTGCTGTTTAGCACCTGTTTTCTCCTTTCCTGCTGTTCAGGCACAACACACAACTACCACAACTCTGCGTTTGCAGTATTTGCAGAGCTTTTCACCACTTTACAGAGTAAATCAGATCTATCTGTTGAAAATGTAGCAATGAAAGTTCTGTCCCCACCTCTGGTAGTAAAATGACTGAAGTAACCACTTCTCGTGAATATTTTTTTTTTTTTCACTAGTTTTGTTAATATATGAAGAGCAAGTCTGGTATGGAGAATAGGAAGGGACTGAACTGGCCCACCAAGTTCCATACCATACACACTGGTGCTCTGTGCCAACTTGTCACACAACTGAGCATACTTCATTATAAAATAATTCACAGATTAAACACAACCTACTGATGCCCATGAGTTTGCTATCAAGGAATTCAGCCACTAGTACTCTGTGCCACTGGAATTAAAGAAGGTGATGAAGCTGATGGGCTGCTCAAATGCCTGTTTTCATGGCTCTGTCTTGATTCCTCAAGGTCTTAGTAGAACTTATAACCCACCCTCTCTCGTCATCTCACTGATGCTATGAGTTTTCTGCTTGGGAGGTAAATGAGGAATGTGAGCAAATGGAGAGAACACTTGTTAGAATTTCTGACAAGAATTTATGCAGAGTTTGAATATTATTAGCACTGAAATATTTGTTGATACTAAAAGAATACTGGTGGCCTCTCATACCTCTGCAGACCAACCCAACAGACTATGCAATGAATTTTGAAGTACATGGCCACGCACATTACTTCTTACAAAGGAAGAAAAGTTTGTATTTTCATGAAGTTTGATTGACATTGATGGATGCAGCCACAGTATAACAGGGAACAGAGCATATATGGCAATGAGCACTGGGGATGTGGCCTCTCCTGTGCTCTCCCTTCTTTATTACCAACCAATTAAAACTCACTGTAATGCATCAGATTCAGGCATCTCATCTAATATTCTTATTGCAGGCATAATACAGATGAGCAGGCCTGCAAAGTATCAAGCAACATAAACAGTCAAGTAAAGTAGATCATATCGTTTGACAAAGGGGCTTACAATTTACCTGCTGTAAAAATCAGTACAGTAAAGCTCGCAGAATGCACGGCCTTTGCTTACAGAATTTAAAAAAAAAAAGGTGCCAAAGCATAGCAAAACAGGAGAGACAAATGGTCTAATTCATGTCATTCAACTAGCTGTCTGCATCAAAAGCAGTCAGTGTAAATGTAAGCAGTAAGACTTTTAAATGGAACTTAAAGCATAATTCAGCCAACAAAACATAGGCAACTCCACAGACTGGACTGACAGGTACCAACACAGTATAAAGGGAGGCTTTGATGACTAGCTTAGATGTAGAAACTTTTCAGTACGGGCACATCACATTTATTCAGATGAATCATACTCAAGAAGTCCTTAAAGTTTACTTTTTTATTTACTAGTTCCTTACTGTTTGACAAAGCATCTAAGAAATTTCCAGACATGACAGAGTTTAAGATTCTTTTTACTTCTAGTTTAGTAACATTAGTAAAAGTTATAAACCCCCAAATTTAATATAGAATCATAAGTTAGTATCATTTGGAAGGGACCTCTGGAGGGTTCCAGTGCAACCACTGTTTAGAGCAGGACCACCTACAGCAGGTTGCCGAGTCAGAGTCCAGCCAAGCTCTGAAAGTCTCCAGGGATGCAGATGCTACAGCTGCTCAGGGACCCGTTCCAGGTGTCCTGCCTCCTGATGAAAACTGTTTTTCTTACACCTACTTGGAATTTCCTGTGTTGCAGTTTGCATCCATTGCCTCTCATTCTATCACCAGGTATCTCCAAGAAGAGCCTGGCTTCTTCTGTTCACCCTCCCACCATGCAGATGTAGGCAGCGATAGGATTTCCTCTTCATTTTTTTATCTAAAGGATGAACATACCCAGCTCTGTTGGCCTCTCCCTGGGCTCCAGCCCCCTGACACCATCCCGGTTGCCTCTGTTGGACTTGCTCCATTATCTTGGGAGCCCAAAACTGGAGATAAATACTTGAGACAGGGTCTCAAGTGCTGAGGAGAGTGGAACAATGGTTTCCCTCAACCTGCTGGCTACAGTCTTGCTAATACACCCAGAATTAACTGTACAGCCCAGACCTTTCTGATTGGAAAGGTACTCTGTTGACTCATGTTCAACCTGTTGTGTACTAGAACGCCCAGATCCTTTTCTGCAAAGCTGCTTGCTAGATATGCAAAGTAATAATGCTGAAAGAAAGCAAAATGCCATCCACATTTTTTCTATGTATGCACAATACTATGACGTCAAAAGTGATCACCAAGGTTGACTCAACATTAAAAACCAAGCTCTAGATATCTACACATTTTCTCTAAAGTCATATCAGGCCTCCAAGAGTTGATGTAAGTTTCTGAGTGGCATTCAAAGATTACAAAGATGCATGAAATGACTGATACATGCATAATTCACATTTTTCTGCCTCACTTTTGAAGCATCAAGGCTCTAACAACTCTTTGGTTTATCTCAAGTATAGAAAATTTGTATATGAAAAGATTCCTTTTAGTGTATGGAGGTAAAGAAATATTTCTCCTGCTTAAGGTTATACATTGCAGAAAAGGAAGTGCAATGCCATGGCTAAAGCAATGTAGTTGGAAACATAAAAAAGGCAGTGTGATGAAAAACAGAGAAAAGTAAATAGCAGAGGAAAAATCTGCACATACAGAAAATGGCTTAAAACAGCTCATCATCATATAAAGATTGCATGTATTTTCAATGCATTGAACTTATCAGTTACTGCATGGGTATTTATTACCACGAGGACACTCAAGCAACGGCTGCTTGAGGCTGCTTAGAGATGTTGTGGAAGGTTTCCAAGAACAGACTGGAGGAAGTCCTGTGCTCATAGCCTGTTTGGAGCAGGAGGTTGGACTAGAAAACCTTTTGAGGTCCCTTTTAACCTGAGTTATCCTTTGATCCCATGATCGTAATGCATAGCAAGTTCTGACTTCTCTTTGCCATACTTCTCCTTTGCATTATTTTTGTATTTACTAAATGAACGTTAAATCAGAATCCAAAAGCACAGTACAACATTAGCATAGTGGTGATCCACACCTTGGTCAAATAAAATAAAATAGAACTTTTATGGCAATACTGACAGCATACACTCAAAGGTATTGGCCTGTCTGGTCTTTCTGGGCGTTAGCCATCAGGTATCTGGGAACCTACATTCTCTGGTCAAACATGAAAATAATAGCAAGAGCAATGCACAAGCTGTTCGTGATAGTAAGTTCACCAGAGATGTACATAATGACCATCACTAATTTAAAACACTAGTATCTGGTCAAATTAATTTTAACAGGTAAATATCAACCATGGAAGTACAATTTAACATATTGCAAATTCTTGCCTTCACAGAATTACACGCTATGCCCTTGAGAGATTTTTACATTGTTATGTTTATTAATCAGGACAATAGCATGTCTGCCTCAGACATTAGGATATTTTAAAACTTGGAGCAAAAGAACAACAACATCAGTGCTTCAGGCACTGCTCCTTGAGCTTTCAAGATAACCTGAAGCATAATTTGGCTTCATGTTGTAAGCAGGTCTAGAGCCAAATTCAGCATTCCCTGCTGAGCTAGTCTAGATATCACATGTAGCTGTGGCATAGAAATGTATAAAAGAACAGAAATTTGACCATTTTAATTTGAAGAACAGAATATATTGCATAAAGCTTTCCAGCTCCTTGACATTGAAAATAATGGTGTCTGACAGTTCTAGGGTTAAGTAGCCACTCATTCAGCACAGCATCGTTTATCTGCCAACAGTATGTGTCTCTTGTTGTTACTTCAAAGAAAAAATTCAATAAAAATTTAAATAAAAACAGATCTGTCAGTATAAAGCTTTAATATTTTACACCATACTCAATCTCTTTCCTTTGTAAAGTGCTTTCATACTTCCTGAACTTGTCCTGCAGTACACAATTCTCATTATTTAAAAGAAAGAAACCACGGATCACCTTTAAACATCTACACTTTCCTGAAACATTAACATTTATTTTTAATAGACATCACTCCAAATCCGGCTTCACTAAGTGCAGTAGAATGCTTAAGAACTCTATGTAGATTGAGAGCACTATAAGAATGTGTATGTTAAGTACTTCAGCATCATTACATACAGGCAGGTTACTTGGTTAAGCATTCATGATTCAGAATATAATAGTAATGGTTTCATTTCTAAGCATGAATCTTTTTCTTCATGTATATGAAGTATACAATAGTCCTTCATTCCATATGCTCTCTCATATAGTACTTTTGTGGTTACCGCAGCCTGTACTATAAATATACTTTGAACTAAATGAAACAAAAGATTCAGTTATTCAAGGCAACGGCCTCTCTCTCTATTTTTGCCCATTTTTTCCTTTACACATTCACATATTTTATGAGTCTAACAATTAAATACTGCAGTATTCACTGCTTATGTCAGACTGCTGCTAGATCCAAGAAATCAAAGCTGCTAGATCCAAGAAATCAAACACGGTTTATTAGAGATAATAAATGTCTCTTCTGTAAGTGCATATGGCAAGGTATAGTCTCTCAATTTTAAGCTTACTCCCATCTATATTTTAACAATAAAATTATTTCTATTTAGAAATCTCTCACACTATTTAATAACTGAGCTCTGGAGTGTAACTCCTTGGAGAAGAAAAGAAGTGAGCCACTGGCCCCGTGTAACGCATTCAGATTATAATAGCTTCAATAAAAACATTTTCTTTAAATTTGATTGCACACCCTAAAAGCAAAATTAACAATCTGCCAAAGCCAATATGTTCATATAAAGAAAAGATTATAAAATATGATCATAATTACATGCATATAAACAGGCTCACTTCTATTTGATTTTAAAAGTTTCTTCCAGGCAAAAAATACTATAATCTATTTTTTATCCCAGTCACAAGTTTATAACCATGCTACAAATTACAGCACTAAAATTTTGTGAAGAAGATTGTGATAAAATTGTCATTTCATATCAACTTTACTGGGCAAAATATAGGCATTAAAATGATAACAGGAATAATCTATTATCTTATTTAAGTATCTTCATTATTTGAAATGATAGTTACTCCACACTATTTACCAAAATGCTTTAAGTATTTTTAAAAGTTATAAACCTCTGCCACTCTCTTCTTTATACAAGTGTTAACTATAAAGTTCTATCATAAATTATGAAATAAAAGGGTTTAAGTCAACTCAATAATATTAAATCTGTTCTTTCAATAATAAAATCCATGTAGCTGAGAGCTGCTCATTATTTATTTAGCTTCCACAGAAGAAAAAAAAAAAAAGTAGCTGTATCTTCTCACTCCTCTATGTTGCACTAATCTCTGGTATGAACCTACCTGTATAATCCCATTTTGTCACCCCAGGTAATCATCATATAACAATCTAACTGAAAGCACATTCCTATCCATATCACCACTGAAAATAATCTATCTGAAATCCCCAAATAGCCTAAATGTGATCTCAGACATCCATACCACAATACTGTGAATTACATAGATTTTTCATCTGTTAAATATCTCAACTGTTTTTCTGACAACTGGTTATGTGTCCCTGCCTGATAGGAAAAACAAAAACCATACTCCAAAGCAAGCCACGGTGAAACACAATCCACAAATGGTAGAAACGTGATCAAATACTGGTCAAATCTACTCTTTCCAAAATTACTTCAGAAATACTTCCACAGTACATCCCCCACATTCAAATTACCAAATGACCCTTTCCATTATATCCAGGAACATGTATGGGTTCAGCTGAGGGCTCTCTGTTACTGCCCTCTCTGTAAACAGGCCACCTGCTGAAAAGCAAAAGCAGAAAGGCAAAGTAGATGTAAAATAAAAAATAAAATAAACAAAATTACTGTAGTATTCGTAAGATGGTGGTACATGAGACTTCACTGGTGGAACTTCAATGAAGACAAGTCATTTCTACAACAAGGATAAGATGACACAAAAAGGATTTGGAGGAGGGGGAAAGAGCACCCCATATTTTTCAGGAGGCTGCTATCGCACCACTTGCCACCTGGCTCAGCTGCAATTCTCTGGGCAGTTTGTAGTTCAGGCTAAACCGTGAAAGGTCTGACACAACTAATACTGAAAAAGAAGGTGTTGCCGTCTGCAGAAGTGAAGGGCTAGAATTCAAGCAGTCAGCGCAGCTAGGCTAGCTTTAAGGCTCACTTGTCAGAGCAGAACAGGATCAGAACAGAACAGTGTTTAAAACAGAGCAGAGCTTAAAATATTTGAGTCCCCTTAGGAAAGTACACTAATGAGGCAGTCTATCTATAACAACTAATTCCAAGCAACAGGCATACTGGAGAGCTCTGCTTACACCCACAAGTCAAAGGACGGGAATAATCTTCTCAAAAAGCCAGCAGAATTTTTGTAATAAGAGTGAAGAAGAAAATGAAATGAAGTGGCAAAAACCAAGTTCAGTTTTGCAAGTCCAAGGTGGATACTAGACCCCATTCCCTATGGGCTTATGTTAGTAGCTAGTACGCATCTTGCATGCATTAGTGACACAACCTTTTTTGCTCCTCCGAAAAGAAAAATCTTGGCCTGCTGCTGGAGCATGAGTTCATAAAGAGCCAAGGATATAGCTGGGAGGCTGCAAAATAATTAACTGGATCAAATAGCCAAGAGAAATAATGTCCAGTACTCAAAAGTGCAGATAAAGCCAGCTGTACCCCAGATGTGGGAGGTATGAGTGGAAGGAAAGGGGAGAAGAAACAGGTTTGCAATTCCTTAGCTTAACCTTGATTAGATAATTGCAAAAATAATGGTATGAAATTAATAAATGCATCAGGAGCAGCCTACAGCATGTGAAGGAATTGGGTTGCTCTTCCATTTCTATAGCAAAACATTTCCTCCTGTGGCCAAACCTCTCTTCTTTGTAAGTTTTAAGTAAGTGTTTGATGACCTGTTTTGAGATCCTCAGATGGAAAATGTTATTAATTCACTATTATTTACAGTGGAAACCACACAATGGAATCATAGCAGCACCAACCACTTTCCTTTATGCTGGAAAACCTACTTTTTTTTTTTTTTTTTTTTTAAGAGAACAGTATAAGAAATCTTTATTTTAGCAAATCAGGAATAAAGCATATAGAAGTTCTCAGCACTTCAAGGGAAAAAAATTTCTTCTTCCCTCTTCCTGATTCATATCTGGCAATCACACCGTAATGCATACAATACACAAAATGCTCTTTTATGATTTAGAAATACTACACAAATAAAGTTTGAAATCTTCCTGTAGAACTGTAACCATGCAATCAATGAAAGCCCAACAGTTAATCAATGGTAGCTTCATCAGTGATTAGCGTATGTAAGGGTAGCCTTCCTCAGGTCCGTGATTTAAAAACTTGAAGTTAATTCAAAGCCACATGAGGCAGCCAGAAAAGCATCGTCTGCTACCTAAGAAGTCACAAGTTTGAAAGTTATCTATCTGACATACAAAAGAAAGCATACTGCTAATAATCACCACAAAAGTAGCAGAGGATTTGATAACATACCAAAAGATTAGTGCAATCAAAAAAAAAAATGTGCTTTGCAGAAAAAAAACCCCAACAACTTTTAGTATTTGTAGAAGTCTGGTAAAATAGCAACTGGTAAAGCTAAGCTTTCAACTAGCAAGAAAACAAGGAATGGCTTGCTGACTTTCCCCCTTAATTAACTATTGTAACATTCATAAAGTTTCAGTATTTCAGACAAGCTTAGATGAAGATATAATTCCCTCTGAAATTCAGAGGCATTTATGAGATAAACAGAAATAATCTAAAATGTTCTCAACACTCAAAAGCATTGAATGGTGCAGATTTTCCTTTCAATAGCAGCTTTCATACCTGCCCCATAACAATGTAATGTTAATAGTTTTTTGCAGTTCAGTGGAAGTGTAGGTCAATTTGTAACTCACTCACTGTTAAAACAAACTTCAAAAAAACCCACATCAGAGAAGACGAAAGCTGGAAACAGCAGTAGGATGATCCTGCTTGGTTCAAAGAAACATCTGCCAAAAAGAGGAGGAGCACGTAATCCTAAAATGATGGACAAGTTGAGAGTAAGCACTAGTGCAGCTCCGTCTGAAGAAGCAGGCCTCTGTCTTCAAAGCTTCTCTAGATTTTCACTGATTAATTGAGGCCAGGATATTACAAACAGCTTATATAAAATGCACAGGAACAGATCACCTAGCGAGCTAAATAGCAAAGTTAAATACATGAAGGACTCTTACTGGTTTTCAGTCTTACTCAGTTCCTCAATTTCCCTTTTTATTACCTTCTCTACTTTAAATCACATTTCTGCTGTGGTATAGATGGTAACCTTTGGCTAAAATTCAAGAATAAAAGATTAATTTTGCTTTAACAAAGAAAGATGAAAGGTACAAAGCATGTGCCTTGAAACCTATCCACTCCAAGGCTACCTCTTACTGACCTGTTAGATGTATGTTGAAAAGAAGTTCATGTCCTTTCAGTCAATCATTAAACCTAAAGACACCTGTTCATAAATAAATAAAAGATCTAAATGCTCTATTTTGTCCTTAATTCTATGACTCTTTATTATGTCATTTTATGAAAAGACTAGAGGGGAAAAGACACTCCTGAACACCTGCCGTTTTCCATAGGCCACACTACTATGGAAGCAAAATTACGTTAAGTATTTGGTTTTGTTCAGAGAAAAAAGTTCTACAGTTAAGAGATTGCTTCATTGTAGCAGGCAAAAATATAGCATTAAGAAAGCTTAATTTCTGGTGGTACTATGCACATAGTACCACCTTTACAGGCATAAGAATAGAAGCTGTAATAAACAGGATTACTCTTATCAATGATGAAGAGTATGTCTAATAATATGTAAGATTAAGACTGAAGACCTAAAATACAGGATCTTTAAACGAAATTGATGACTGCATTCTGTAATATGATTTACACTTTTAAAAAGAAGTATTGGTGCACGCTGTTCGTAGGTGCGCTTAACAGAGCCACTTAAAAATACATCTGCCCTCCCTTTTGTTTGCTAGAAGGTAGACGCCAGGGATGCCACAGGTCATGGAAATGTACATGGCTATGTGCCCTTCTTGAAACTTACCTTAGGCTGAACTACATGTGCCATTTTGCCAGAGCCAAAGATAAGGAGTAACACTGTATTTACAGAAATTGAAAAAAATAAAACAAATGATAGCTGTTATCGTTTAACAAGACCAACAAGGCAATTTAACTACCAGTGAACTTCAGAGTCCTATTAACCTCCTCAATACACTGCTCTTCCAACTGTCTTAACTTGTAGGGTCATCTAGCAATAAGCAGCCTTCACTTGTGACTATTCCTTCTTTCCACCTCTTCTGGATGCTACTTAACTATCAGTTTGTAATAGTTCCTCCCCCCTTCCCGCTCCCCCGCCCCCAACATTAAAGCATTAAAACATTCTTCAAATGTTAACTTTTAAAAAAAATTGTTCCTCTTGGCATTTGTTTGTTATTTGCTCACTTTTGAATAGATTTTTCTTTCCACTTTTTTAATGTTTGGTGTCGTGACCGACTTCTTTCTTTATCTTGGAAATTAGAAAACAAGACAAACTTTCTAAAAAATCATCCACAGTTGGTAATTTTCCAATAACAAGCAGTAACTCCTCCCACCTGCCACTGGATATAGCTATTCAACATTATTAAGTACTTCCAGTTCCCCACAGCTAGACAAATCCTGAAGTGCCTCCTTTATTGCATTTTTTTATTGATGAGGTTTGTCATTTTATGGGATGTGGTATAATAGAGGGCAATTTATGAATAATCTCCTTTAAAATATGCTGAGAAGCAGCTATAAACCTTCTCCTGCCAGAGGCAAGCTCTAGTGAGCCAGACTCAGCTGTGCTAAGACATCTTCACAGACTGTGGTTTTTTAAGGTCTACATTCATCAAAGATAGCAATAATTAAGGCACAAAAGCAGTTCAATTTTTGCATGGCCCAAAGAAAATAGCCACTGAATTATTTCTTAAGTTTTCAAAACAGTTTATTTGATCTCTTTTTAGTGCCTCTGTGTGAAAAACTTGAGGAACACATGAGGTCCAGATACTATTTGCATGTCTTGGTCATCTCAGGAAAGGGATGATTAGGTGGGTCACAAGAATCAATGAACCCCAGGAAAACCTGTTAACATTCCAGCTGGTAACACGACTCCTGTGAATTGGAAGGGGTCGGGAGTAGACCACTGATTTCTGTGGATCAAAACCTTTTTCCCTTAACCTTGGTAAAAGTATCACTTTTAACTTCACCAGAAGCAGAAAGAAATGAAAGTCTAATCCTCTCTTCAACCTTTACAAGCCAGCTAAATAAAAGGTATTACAGCATGCAATTGCACGAAGCAGTAATATTCATTGAAATGAAGAATTTTGTCCCCAAGTACTAGAAAACACCTGATACTTGCTAACAGAAATGGAAATATTTCATGGAACAAGTTATAGAAGCAGCAGTTTCACTAGAAACAATCTGAACTAAATCATTCAATCACAATTTATACCTAGAAGTGAAACATTGGACAGATTAAAAAACGGGAACTCATCCACCAAACTTGTTTCTGAATAAGCTGAAGCTGTAAACTATGATCGTCATTCACGGAGAAATAGCTCCCAGGGCCAGTAATTCTAGGAATGACAGACAGGCATGGGAGACCCTGTAAGTACTGTTACAGCCCAGGTACCGGGCTGGAATCACAAACTACTCAGTAATAATTTTGATTCCAATTGCAGCTTACGGCCCTGAGGAAATCGCTTCATTTCTATCTATCTTGGTTTTTTTTCACCTATGTAAGGAGGAGGATGTACCTTTTCCCACAAACCTATTTCAGAGGGGTAGTGGGCAATTACTTATGGCTTGTAAAGCTTTCTGAGCTAACAAATCTCTCTTTTGCTCAAGTCTTGTATTTTAAAAAGCCTGCAATTTTCATAAATCTACCTCTAAACAGTTCATAGCACTAGAAAAACTAACCTAAGTTCTGATTATACTTCCAGACTGAAATAAAAGTGACTTAAGACAGTATAAATTAAATGTATCAAAATCAAACATTGACCCTCATTGTGCCTGGGGAGAATTTTCTCAGCAGTGATGATGGTGATGTATTGCAGGGACACTGCAATTAGCACCACTGAAATCTCCTCACCTAGCGAGTATTCCCACACTGGGACATCTAGGGTGTGCACATATATAGCCATCTCCCAGACAAGTTTGTCAATGATATTTTGGCTTATTTTTGGTACGCATAAATTTCCGTTTCATGTTTTACGTTATATAAACATATAGATGGAAACTCAGCCATGTGAAAAGGGATTGCAGCCAACAACTCTGAAATACTGTTTTACATTTTATACTACCCTTCATTTTTTTCTTTTTTCCTAAAGCAATTAATGTAACAATTGTTTCATAAGCTGACGGTAAGTAGGAATAGTAGTGAAACACTATTAAACCTAGAGCTATCCATCAAACGTCAAGCATTTAACTGTGGAGTTAAAAGGAACGGCAGATTCTGTGCATAGCCAACAATACGACGCAGGACTCGCAGAATACGATTCCTCTCAGATCCCTACCATTCTTCAGATATGCGTCTCTCTCCTTAATGACTACAGAAGAACTTTCTGGTAATACAGTTCTTCCTCTGGGAACCTTGGGTAGCGAGGAGAATGCTGGGTCCTTGTTCTCTCCCTCCAGCATATCCTCCAGTCTGTTTATACATGTGACCACAGATATGACAGATTAAATATGGCCAACATCAGGAGCACAAAGCTCTCAGAAGTGCTAACAGACTTACCTAGTACCTGAATTAGGTATCACCTAGGAATCACGAATGTTTCAGGTATAAGCTGTTGCTTTTCATACTGTAATTTTTTGATACATGTACCATTGTCCTCTAAAAATGCATTCATCTTGTGATTATTTCTTCACTGACTGAGAAGCATAACAAAAATAAAGGCTGTAAATTTTTCAGTGTATTAGGCATATTCTAATAATCTTCATCTTTCTCTCTATTAGCAGCTATCTATAGAAGGCTACTTCAGTCAACAGCGAATAGCTTGAGAAAGTGAAAAGCACTTACTTTGTCCCCCGAGACCAAAAGCTTCAAATCCTTACTTTTAACTTGCTCTAGGCTGGGGACATGATTCCATTCTCCTAAATGGCAGCACTATACACTACTGCGATTCCACTGGGTCATTCTTTATTTAAATTCTCATTGAGAGAGGTTTGGGTAACATTACATTTGTAATATACTTCTCCAGATCCTGTATTTTGCAATCCAGCTATAAAGCTAAAGCAGCTCTTTCATTAACTCACAAATGCCAGACAGAGTACTTGGCTTGGCGGCCACATACAAGTTTTTTGGAATGTTTACAGTCAAAAATCCTCTCACTTGACCAAAACAATAAAAGGAATTATACCCATAGCTTTGGTCTGGAGACTTAAACATAATACAGCTGGAACAGAAAGTTAATGGTAAGTTGATGGTGTCCGACACAGCTTCATACAGAATGCTGATCCCATTGACCTTTTGAGAATAATGTGGCACCATTATTTATTCAAGTTGTGGACATCTCAAGAGAGAAAACCACAATGTTTATTTTTTTAAAGGTTATTTTTTGTGCATTGCAAAACAAAGGAAGGGACAGGAACAGAATGCTTGTAGAAATGGCAATAATGAACAGATTTAAAAAAAAAAAAACAAAAACCAAACCCACAGCTAGAAAGCCATTAATAGATGCACTTTCCACAGACTTTGAGCTAGATATTGAACAACCTATGGTTCTCTGGCCCCAAACCTGCAAACTACTTTCCACCAAATTATCTACTACTAGACTGCATAGGTCAGCTGTTTGTAAAACTGTAAATGAAATCTATTATAAAGAAAATAAAGAACAGAATGTAATCTTTCCTTTTTGCTGGAAATATGTAGGTTTTCATTTTGATTATATAAGAGACCCTGTCATGTCCCTATGTTGTTACACTTTCCAAAATGAATTAAAGCATTAAAGAATGGACGTGAAGAAACTTGGTTGATCTGTTATGGTATGCTTGTTTGCTAAAACTTTCTTAGCACATAGGTGTTTTTGGAAACTCCATCACAGAGACTATGGGACCATATATAAACTGATAAACCTCATTGCACTGCTGTTGGTTAACTGATACCATGGCATCTTTTAAGCGCCACAGTACACAGTTGCACAGAGCAAACTGAGAATTCCTGAGAAAAAGGCTTATCCAAGTTCCCATCACTCACCCTGCCATATTCCAGGTGATCGTGCCAAGTCCTGGATGCTCCCTATTGCAAAGGAAGCTCTCGCTTTCTTCTTTTAGATTTGCTCTGCTTTGCAAGAGATTGAAGCCAGACCTTGCATTCTAGATAACTCTGCTAATTAAGCTAATTAGCGCTACATATCAGATTTCTTCCCATGAACTGATGAATATTAAATTATTTAAAATATGGTCAACTGCCAGGAGGCAATAAGATGATCTGTCCCCAGAATGGCCAGTATAGCTCAGGTACAACAGTAGTTTCACCTTGCATTCTGTTGTAAACGCATAACTATGTTATACTACAACATTATGTTCAGTCTTTAAAATACAGCTTTGTGTAGTTAACTCATAAATGTATGTCCTACAGAATACACAGTGTATTTTTCACTTACAAGAGAAATTTAAATAGGAAAATAAAAAAAAAATATAACATCCTAAATCACTCATACATAGACGATGATTTGTTAAACGGAATCAATATAAAAGCAATAAAGCCAACTATCTCAAAAAGACACAAAATGGTGCAGAATTAAAATCTGTAAAGACAACTGAAGTTATACTGAGCTTAGGTTATACTTGAATTTTACTTTTTACTTTGCTATGTATGTGTGCACTATGTGTAATCTTAGAAATTTAGTATTTGGTCTAACTAATATTAACCAAAATTATTCAATTCAAAATGGAAATCATAGTAAAATGCCATTTTACAGTTTGCTACTTTACTTACAAATAGGACAATATTTTGAGACAGATGAAAATAAGACTTTTCTAGTGCATGCTAAATTATAATTTCAACCTCTCTTGTAAGGAAAAGGAAAATTCCTGCTCATTTACACACTTAAGTCATAGCTGCTACAGCATCGGTAGTGATTACCCCAAGGACAAAAGAGCCAGAATCAGACCTCCCATGACAAAATTCTTGTATTTACATCATGCACACAGACAACAGAACTGCCCGACTGAAGTAGTTCAAGGATCTGAGATGTCTATGTCAATGAACTCCACATATGGTATTAAAGACTGTTTTTCCTAAAAAGGATATGTAATAATGCAAATATTACAGTAATTCTTTTAATACAACTATATTTTTCAGGAGGAAATCAGTGTTTATATTTTTAATATGAAGACACAGTTCCTTTATAAAGGAACGGTTATGGATCTGATCTGTTTTTCAGTTTCCTGTCCTTGATTAAACTTACCAGCTAATGTGAACATTTTACAGTAAAGTGTGCTTCTGGAGTTTGCTAAGGAAGAATTCTAAGGTTAGGATGGAAATTCTCATTCAATTAATAGTGAGAAAACAAATTAACCACAGAATTAAGGGATAATGGATATAAAACTGAAAGGAGGAGTTGGAGGCTCTACATCTTTTATATTTTAGGTAACCCCTCTGCGTATCTGGCTGTCACTCACCTGGCATACTAAATCATAGTTACACAAAATGACAGAGCAATACAATATCCAGGTAGGCAAAATGTTCTCGTGAGATGCAAGAGATGTATTTTGAAGTCCATACGCTAAGCAGTGCTATAGAGCACATTGGTTATTCCAAGCCCTCCGGCGCCTGCTTTTCTGTTTGCTGGAGGGAAGGAGGAAGAGATATGGATATCGGTTTGAGGATTTTTCTTAAATTTCAACCAACTTCACAGGACAGGAAAATGAAGTTATTCTGAATATTTTCAAAATTCATTCCATGTATACTTACACATTTTACAATAACGTTTCTGTGCCTTATTTTCAGATATTTCATTAGAAAAAAGTTAACCCTTTGGGCAAAATGCACACTAAACTTGCGTTACAAATCCTCAAGCCAATAAACACATTGAATACTATTCCTTGGAAAAATGGCAGAAAATAGTATCAGACTCATTCCCATGGTACATCTCTTTCCACAGTTAGCCTCGATCTTTTGATAAGTCATTAGAAAAGATGACATGTGTATCCTGGCACAACTAGGTCCTAGGGAAAAGTTGACAGATGTTACAGTATAAATCAGTTCTGATGCACATTTTGTTGCCTCCAGAGGCATCTTCTGGTCTTCTACAAAAGGTTACTGAACCATATATAATACAAAAATGCAGATACAATTGTAAAGAATAAATGTAAGGTTCTGCTCTACCCCACTTAGAAAGTCTAATGCATGAATAATGTTCCATCTGCACAATGGTCAAATGTGACTGAAATTGATTTTAGATGTACCACATGGAGCAGCACAGACCTTAACAAGCTTAGTGACATCGGGGACCTTGTCAGGAATCTGTACAAAATTCATGATACAAGAAATTTGTATAAATGTGAATTTGGGACAATGAAGAATGGGGGTTATATTACAGGAAACTTTTGTACCAAGTAATCAAAATGAATCACATCCTGAAGGCATTCTCAAGTACAATATAACAAAGTTTAGTCACATTAAATTTATAATAAACATGTGAAACATGTCAAATGTGCAGCTACATATCCTGACCATTAACTTTTCTGGATGCATGACTAAAATGCAAGCGATGGGAACTAAACAGTCTCCTGCTAACCTGTTTAGCTGGATGGATTTTTTTTTTTTTTTTTTTTTTGCCTGCAGCTTTAATCTTCCCACAGCCTACCTTAGTCAACATCAGGGTAGTATATCCCACCTGCATCTGTGATAGTCTGGAGTTGCTCTAGGCTTCCTCACATCACTCCTAAAATGCTGGACAATGTTCCAATGACATCTGGCAATTCTGCAGCGGAAAGAAAGAAGAGTTAGGGTAACAATATTCCACACTTTCTTTCCTCTTCTAATAGCAAACACTCCATGACACAGCAATCCTGGAGGGAGTTGATGTATGGAGAATTGCTCTAGCCTCTTGATTCTCCATCATGTTTTTTCTTGTGTAATTCTGTAATCATTCTGAGCATAACGATAATAATAATAAACATAGCAACAGGAAGAACTTGTGTTTGATCTGTATTCAACAGGAGACAAACTACATTACAGCAGCGCTTTCCTTCAGTAATTTTTGCACATTGAATAATGCCATTTTATTCTGCTTGCTCTGTTTGACTCACACGTGTTTCACATCTCGAAGGCTAGTTCAATTCTCATTACAGGGTTCATCTGGATTCAGCATAACATGAACAACCTGGTGAAAACTCTCTACAAATATATCTGGGGGAAAAAAAAATCAGAACGCATTTATAGTCTGTTATTCCTCAAAATACGTGGTTTTCTTATACAAACTGTACCATGTTTAATATGTTTTATTGTCAAAACCCCAAAATACTACAAATATTTCTTAAAATTCTTAGTTTTCAAAATAAGCCGCATATAGACATTTTCTAGAAGGTTAAATCAAATTACTGAGTTTAAACAATTAATAACAAGTTTATTTTATCTTACTGAAACTATTTCAAAAGCTTGAAGATTTTAATGATGAATTTGCTTCCAGTCTTCCATCAATCTTTATGCAGATTATGGATTTTAAAGATTCTTAAAAGAATGAAAAAGGCTGTAAGGTAAGTATTCTAAATGTTGGGAATGCCCTGTTGCAGAACCAGTACTTTTATTCATTAAAAGCTCAGGATCAATGACAATCTTTGAAAAAGCACTTATAAATATTTTTCCTCTCAATCCAACCTATCATTTTCATCAATATGTAAATACCATTGATAATATGTGTATCCATGTGTATCCATTGTACTCTGTTCAATTAATTTCTAGTATATGAAATAATTCACTTCTTGGTCAGCTCTTCAAATCCCCTGATTATAGCAGCCAAACCCTTAACAAACAGGAACCACCATATCCTGCTGAGGCACTAGTGTTGTCTTCATTTTATAGATGGAGAACTGAGACAGAGAAACTATTAATATAGTTTCCTATAAACTAGGAATCCGTGTTTTGTAGTACTTAAATTTATAGCACAGTGTATATTAAAAATGACTGATTTAATTTACTTCAAACTGGAATTCTCCATTTGTAAGGCCCCCAAAATGAGGAAAGCAGCATTAGTATTTGTTTCGGTATTTTTAAACATTATTCACAAACCTCCAAATTGGATAAAATTCAATTTGAACAACCTCAGTCAGGAACCTGTGCTCTACAATCCTTCTAGCCTGTCTCACTCCGTGTTTTGTGTCACATCATGCATTGACAATTCTGCAGCCTTTATGACAATGAAAATAGGGTTATGTACAAAACCACTTCCACATTCATTGGGTTGGTTCACTCCCAGACACATCTTTCCCAACAAGGGTTCAAGATGTAAGTCTCATGTTGACGAGTGTATCACAATTCATTTTAAAGGGACAAAAAGAATTCCTCAGTTTTAACAATTTAAACTTGGGGTTTGATTTTGCAATCTTGGTTTCCTTTGGCTGTGTTTTGTGTGAATAGCTTCCCCTATGCTTAAACAAACAAAAAACAAACTTAAAAGATTCCCAGTCATTTAATCCTGACTCTCCCTCCCTTGACCCACAGCATCTCCACTGATTAGCCCAGTTATGGGTTTCCAAACTTCGGAACATGCAACAGGAGAAGGATGAAGGGAAGTGATGTAGCTTGAAATTCCGTAGTGCAGTGATACTGCGGCTCAGCTGAATGGCTGAGAACTGAGACAGCAAAGCCAAAAATGACAAAGTTTGAGAAGAGGCTTTGCACATGCCAGAGTATAACTGCATATTCAGAATATTAATCTTCAAAACCAAGGGTTTTGGTTTCAATAAATAATTGTTTTTCCCAATTGAGTACCCTCTTCTACATTTCAAAAAATCAGAGAATTGAACGGCATGAGAACTGTGAGGATGTGGATACCTAATAGCCTAATGCCTAAAGCTTCTTCCCTACTTCCCTGTGAGATGATTGTTTCAGAAATCAGGCTTCTATGTAGACTCACAAAATATATCTGAACCAGTATGTTCTGTTCTGGAAAGCATTCAAGCACCACAAATTCATGAATTAAAAGGTCTGTCAGTCACCAATTTAGTACAGTGATTTATTCTTACATGTTGCAATGGCATTATGAGCCACATACTACTTTGCTTTGAAGGAAAACAAGAGCAGCATTTTCCAAATCAGGTTTAAATTTATACATTGATTCCATAATGTCTCAGGCTGCTTTTTCTAACTCACTTCAAGATTTTGATTATGGAACCATAGAATTTAAAGACAAGCAACTGAAATAGAAGTTAATTCAATAAAACCAGTTAAGTGTTTCTTTCTACTGTCAGTCAATTCAATTTTCACAGATAGGAAACAGAAATAATTCAAATAGTCATTCACCCAGTCTTCTTTTCTGGATTTTGACATACTTTGTTTTGCATTCTTTTAAATGCATCACACTTTAAAGTGTTTAGGGATCATATTCCCTGGCATATAAAGATTCTTCCGTATAGATTTATACAGAGGGGACTGCAGCAGCTTGAACGATGGAAGCTAATAACATCAACACAGCATGCGTATGATTTTATGCACAGAAACTTGGCAAGAGTAAGAGTGTTTTTAGTGTAATGTGGCTATGCTAATACTCCCTCCTGTGAATAGCTCCTTTTCACTGTATAATCAAGATCTCCATGCAGTGATCTGAGATGCCTTTTCACAGAGCTGCTTTCAAAAATGAAATTATCTTCATTATTATTAATTTTATGAAAATAAATTGCCTTGGAGTTTAGTGCTAATTACTGTCCCTGTCATATAGCCCAAGAAGAGGAGGTGTAAAATTTTATGCAACAGAATCTCAAAGATACAGACTACAACCTTGCAAAGTAATAAAATGACTTCTAATAAGCATAATAGAAACCTTGAGCTAAAATGTCTCTAGTCGCAATTACCTCACAACAGAACACAATACAGAGCACATTTCCCCTTTTATTTTAAACTCAAATAATACTACTGTTATGTTCAGAGAAAACTTCAGAATAAATACTACCCTTTTTCTACTGAATTTTACAACTTGTCAACAAGCGTACACAGCTGACAAGGAATCCACATCTGAATTTTGGCATGTCTGGGGGGTTTATTTCCTTGTTTTGCAAATAAGAAGTTTTTATTGGAATACTATTGAAAAGACGTATTAAAAAGCACATATGAAGATCCATTGTCTTGGATGTTTCTGCCCTGATTTCACCTATAGAGGAAGGGTTCATGAACACACTAAAAACTCACTAACCTTGATTCCTGTTATCACTTAAGAGCAGGCCAGATAAGCTCTTGGATCAAATTTAAGATACTTCAGTGTAAAATCATCTGCCAAGTGCTCAACCACAGGCTTAGGCTGAGCTTACCGTCTAAGACAGTATTGTCTTACATGTCACAACTCGATGACAGCAATACATGAAACAGGAGCTCTGACACAGCCTCATATACCCTCTCCTCAGAATGGCCTTTTCAGAATTCATGTACAAAATCGAGTCCCAAGACGCTCTGAGCAGTAACCTGAAGGGATCTGCTTGATGAGACTGAAACCCACACAATAGCTTATGGAAAACTGCAATACTAATAACAGCTCATATCCTCAAAACCTAGCAATTTTCAAAATGACTAGTTTTGTTCTCTGACCTTAAAATTCATAAGAGAAAGAAGCTAGACACATCTGAAAAACATACCCAAGCCCACAAAATCCTAATTCATGCTGTTTCATTCAAAGAGAAGTACCAAAAGGCTGTCTGCACGAGAAGAGGTGAATGTAGAAACTCCTGCTGCTTTTAGTGCCTTTCTATAAACTACAGTCAGCAGAACGAGACTATAGAATACAAAATTTCCTACATAAAAATAGTTTAATAACTGCTAGGTATGAGAAATAAAAGTTAAAAGGAAGAAATAGTTTTCTCCATTCTCTTCCTCTCTCCCCCATTCAGGCAGGGATGTATTAGATGAAGCTGTTCAACAAAGGGCTTGCTTAGGTTAAAAAAAACTATAAAGAAAGAATGAAGTGAGTGAGAAATCACTGTTTGGGGACTGAGGTAAATTTTACTTTAATTCAAAACTAAGCCAAATGCAGCACAAATCACCAACTATACGAAAATAGTGTGGAAATTTAAAACATGGACTTTACACCAGATTACAAAAAAATTCAACTTTGATTGAAGCTCAGGTAGAAAAAAAAAATAAAAGTAGTGTTACTCTCTGATTAAAATGAATCTGTACTTTAGATTCACTGGCACATGCAGACTAGCCTAGGCGTAAATAATAAAATTGTAAAAATCATGACTTTTCCCTTGTATGCTGGTTTTTTTTTTTTTAAATTGAAAATTAAAAATTGCAAGCAGCATTTCAATTAATTTACAGCAAATAAGAAAAGAAACTTGAAAGGTGAATTGACCTACCAGAGAAGCCTGGTAGCCCAGGATTTCACATGTAAAAACTTGCATCCAGAGGATGTCATAAGAGAAAATTATTTCCTTCATGTTGTTCAGAATACGCAGGGGACAATGAGGGATTTGCACTGACAAACATGAGCACGTTAAGTGTTGCCACTTACAGGAAAAGGTACTGCAAGCAGATATGTTACACTGTACACCCCTGAGACTTTTTGGATTGAAACCAAAGGCCATGTGGATCTGCAGAAACACCACCTTCCTCGTTCTTTGGGTTTTGAAACCTAAAGGATTTATTTAAGATACTGTATGCAGTGAGCACTTCAGTTTTAGGAAAAAACCCATCCTGTTTATTTAAAGTGTATTTAGAGATATCTAATTAAATAAATATATTGAACACTCATTCTTCTCACAAGTTGAGAAAACAAATGTGAAGTTTCATTAGATATGAAATATCAGGCAAAATAACATAAACATCGCATCCATCACAACCTCATTTGGTTAATTAAATTCAGATGCTCAGCTGAGTAGTTTTAATTAGTAGTACTGGACATATTTTCAAGTTTGTGGAAGTAGGAGTTTTCAATAATTTATCCTCCTTTCTTGGCACTCATATATTTCACTATTTGATTTTAAATGGCTACACCCATAAATTTTTGCCATGAACTATGAATTATGGTACACAGTTTGTTCGCGATTAACAGGTGGCTAAATAGGAGTGGAACAGGACCAGCACTGTGTTAACTGCAGGTCATCATTGGAAGATGTTAGTTTGATGGAGTCACAGTAAATGATTTTTTTTTTCTTAATCAAATCTCAAATGCAGATCTCCTGTAAAAGCACTTTTTATTTTCAAACGCGTTAAGGTTGCATTTCAACTCACAGTTTTCCCAAGTGACTACATGAAATCCTGGCGTTGTTTTTTCATCTAGACTGGTAGCTGTACTTTTGACCTCAGCAACTGAAAAGAAAAATACTGACTCTGGCTTTTTCTTTTTCTTAGAAGGAGGAACTGATAATGGATATTGCTCATTATTCTGTTAACTGAGAATTTCTTATTTTATAAAATAGAACTTCTCCAGAACAGGAGATATCAAACCAAAAATGTCTTTGCTCAGAGCACCAAGGTCTGTTTAACAAGGTTCTTACAAAATTTTTGTGTTAGGCTTTCTTTTCCTAATGCTGTGTTCTCTGGTGGCTCAGGCTGTGGACCACACTTGTTTCTTGCTCTGCCTTTGTATCTACCTTCTGCTTCTCGTCTCTAAACACACACACGTCCTATTCAGAACAATGATGAGCTAACGGAATCCTTTTACACCTCGTGCCTTGAGCAGTCTTATCTTTGCCTTTGATAATATAGGTACCTACCCATGTTTTGATCTGGAAACTGCTCGTTTTCAACAGTAAATTGTAATGGCTTCTCACAGCTATCTTAAATGACATATATCCTGCATACTTAACTAGATTATACCTAGCTCATAACTGCTTAATACATACCAAAATTTTTCACAGCTGACAGCGTTGCTAAAATTGCTAATTCAAGTAGCGAAGGCTAGGAAATATTCCCAAGGTTTCCTTTTCAACCTTGGTTTACCTCCCAGGCACCATTAAATACTTTTAATTTTTAATAGCATGCTAATAGCCCATTTTTTTCACTGACTGCATTACTGGGGAGTCATTCACCCACCGAAGGAGCAGCACTCTGCAATCTGACTGCCCCGTTTTCAGTTGGTAGCAAGTGAATGACAGAGAGGATTGCAAAAAACAATGGAGAGACTTGTGCTGAAGGCAGCAGAATACCTGTCTCAGTCGTAGAGTTCCTTGGCTTGTTTACCATTACCCTTACATCAGACAAGCCTAAAGCACAAAAGATTTGCCAGAAACGTGCCACGATGTGCAAAATTTTTCGGTCTAATACAGATGAGAGAGTAGCTGATAAAGCACTGTATTTATTGTTTACATAATCTGAAATGCTGGGCGCCTGCTATTGCTGAGATTCTCATGCATAATTTTGTTTTAGCAGTCAATGTTGTTAATATTTTTTTATAGGAAGAAAGTGAAGTGCCACTGCATTAGACTGCCTGCATGAGAGCTCAACCTGAAATCACCATGTTCCACATTTTCCTGTACAGCATCTGTGAAGTATAATTATAATTAAGCACATCTTGAATATTAATTGTTCTAATGTCACTGATGTAATGTCCTAGGATACACTGAATCAGTTCTGTTTCAAAGTACTGTTTTATTTAAGAGCTTTGCCAGATGTTCTAATCATTTCGCTTAGATTTTTCCACCAGGAGAACAGTTGCTGAGACTTGTGAATCTCCTGCCTTCGCCAACTGTCAAGGAAGTAATTTCATCCCCAAAGAGGAGGTGAAATCTCTAAGAATCTTCTTTTAAAAAAAAAAAAGAAGTGATGTTTCAGAAACACTTGTATTGCTGCTGGCTTATAGAAGATTTTGCTGAGAACAACGCAATTGCTGTCATCTTGGGCAACAATGAGCCCTTTCATTCATTCAAGTGGTCAACTTGGGGTTTTATTTGCATCTTATTTTCCCATCAGATCATGCAGCAGAAATTCAATGCAGTCTGTTTCAGTGTTATAGAAATGACCATTTTAGAAGACCGTTATCCTCAACTGATACATCGCTGTGTCTTTACTGACTTGAGGGGTCATATGCCAGAATAGAGCACCTGAGGATCTGATCTCTCTCTAAACAACTTTTGTAATAGTGGGGAGAGACTCTCAAGAGCTGCTCAAACTGAAACATATTTCACAGTTACTGTTTCTGACAGTCCCAGACCATTGAATGTAAATTCACTTGCATTACTTCATAGCTGCACTACCTTAAATGTGTTATTGTAGCTCATTTATACAGAGCAATAAAAGAAAGGCCTTTGCATCAAGGTTCAATGTGACAACGAATGACTGAAACATCAAACTACAGCCTCACTAAGAACCCTATTTGCCTGACATATTTCTTCTGAAATAGTTCTTTCAAAGTAACTACTAATAAAAAAATGCTGAATACCACAGTAGTCAAAGAGTTGATCTCATAATGTGCCAAGTACCTTTCAAGAAACAGTGAGTTTCTTATTATGCAGTGTTTTCAGCAAGAATAGGAATTCTGTGTAGTGGGTTGCAACTTTTAAATCCACATGAGGTTGACATGCACTCGGCAGATTTTGGAATCTTGAGTGGGGTTGGACAAAGATGACCACCAGACATTCCTTCCAACTTCAGCCATCCTGAGACTCTGTGAATGAGC